>NC_064303.1:25992850-26190019 GCF_023373825.1 Bactrocera dorsalis | reverse complement strand
TTAAGCCACATAGAATTAGCACGGCTATACTAAAATTTTTGGCAAAAATTTCCAGGTTTCCCAATATAATATTGAAGTATAATTGAAAATCTAACAAAGGCAGCTCCGCGCTGTTACAAATTATATTATAGAAAATAAGAACTATAGTCTCATTCTTTCTAAAAACTACAGCTTTGAAATACATCCCCAATTATACATATATAATATATTGAATATATACTATATTATATCGCGCGATAGGAGTCGCCTTGTCTGAAACCTCATTGGTATTGCGCGGTATCGAACGGCTCGGAGAGGTCTTTCCGTTCCCTTCTGAGCTTTTGGTATTGTTCAACCTCAATTTACACAGCCGTATTAGTTTTGTGGGGACTCCAAATTTAGACATGGCGACCTAAAGGCAACTCCTTTTCGCGCTGTTAAAAGCAGGAAAGAAGTGGTGCCGCATGGTGAATATCTGGTCAGTTATTCGTTTTCCAGGCTCTAATCAGTTTGTTGACTGTGGGCTTTAACCTTTCCCACATAACGCTCGATAGAACCTTATATACGATGTTAAGGAGACTCCCCTTCTTGTGGACTGGTAGAGCACGCGTAATTCCAATCGTTGTTCGTGCTTTCGTCCGACAATATTTTACAAAGAAGTTGTTTGCTGCCGCTGAATTTGAATAGCTCTGCCGGCAGTTCATAGGCTCCCTCCGCTTTGTTGTTCTTCAGACGAGTAATTGCCATTCGAGCTTTTTCATGGTCAGGCAATGGAACGTTTACTCCATCGTCATGGATTGGGGAATCGGGTTCGCCTTCTCCTGGTGTTATGCTTTTACTGCCATTCAGCCGGCTAAAGAAGTGTTCCCTTCATACTTTTAGTATGTTTCTGGCATTGGTTCACTAGACCACTTTTGGGGTTCTACAAAGGTATGCTCCGTCCTTGAAACCTTCTGTTAGTCGCCGCATTTCTTCGTAGAGTTTTCGAGCATTAACCCCTGTCGGCCAGCTTGTCTAGCTCTAATACTCACGCATTTCGGTACTCTCTCTTTTTCTGTCCGTAAATGTGTCTGCCAAGCTTTTCGATGCTTTGAATGCACAACATTTTTGATCACAAGTGGTGGAAAAAATATCGTAATACATAAGTACATACCAAAATACCCACTTCTTCTGCTTGCCTGTTTCTTCAATTTTTGTGTGCATTACATTGTTGGTACTATAGGTTTGTGTTGACAAAAATATGTAAACAACAATAATGCAACACCGCTGCGTCTGTGAGCATTCGCCGCTTCTAGATGCTATTTTACCAAACTTTTCCATCGAAATTCACGCTTACTACACACGCCTGGGCAGCAAAAACAGTCCAATTGTGTAGCGAGAATTTTATGGATGATAGCTATGTTGAGCAGAGCATACCGAGCACTTCGCTTAGGGTGTGTTGCCACAATAAAAGTGGACCTTTTTGTTCTGCTCATGTTCTGCACCAGCTCCCACAAACACATACTAACAAACATTCACGAGGAAGGCCCGTTTAGTACGTATATAGTGTTTTTATTTTTCAAAATATGTCTCTTTTATCTCGATACGTTTGGCCCAGCGAATTTTCAACTACTACTATTCTTTTAAATATGGAAATAGAACAAAGCCCACCTTATTTGTAAACTATGCGGGCTTACCCTTCTCTAGTCCGTTTATATATACTATACATAATGCATCTTACAAGGTGTGTTCTACAGTAAACAGGACTTAAAAAAAAAAAACAGAACAAATGATTTTTTCGGCAAAATCAATTTAATTTATTCAAAATATTCTCCTTTTACTTCTATGCAGCTTTTTGCACGATCCAAAAGCATGCCAAACGAGTGTTTTAGCTCGTTGCTCGGTATGCCGATGCAGGCTTTTGAATGGCCTCTACGTCTTCATAACGTTTTCCTTTCATGGGCAAATGCATTTTTCCACCAGGGAAAAAGTCGCACAATGTCATATCAGGTGAACACGGGGAGTGATTAATGGTTAAAATGTAATTTTTGGTCAAATAATCGTTCTTCGAATGTTGAATTCTGAGCAATTTTTGGCCGTCAGGAATAAACCGTGCACACACCTTTTATAAACCCAAATGTTCGGTCAAAAGGCAATAAAGCGATGTTTTGGAGATGTTCAATTCTATTTCCATGAATTTCAATGATGACTTTGGCTGAGTTTTGATGAATACACGCGCAGTTTCGATGGAATTTCCGGTGATCACGAATTTTGATTGGCCCACATATTGATCATCATTTATGTCCTCATGACCACTTTGAAATGTTGAAACCACTTGTGCACTCTGCTACGAGATAGGCAATCATCGCCATAAACTGGTTTCATCAATTGAAACGTTTTCGGTAAAATTTACTAGTTATAAAAGCTCATTTTCGCCCCAAATAACACAAACATACTGACACTTAAAAGGCAATAACTTCGCTTCCAATCGCTTAATGTGATGAAATTTCTCACTGGACAATCGATAAAGTTAGCAGATTTCAACCTCCTCGTCATATGTAAAGGGTGATTTTTTTAAGAGCTTGATAACTTTTAAAAAAAAAAAAAACGCATAAATTTGCAAAATCTCATCGGTTCTTTATTTGAAACGTTAGATTGGTTCATGACATTTACTTTTTGAAGATAATTTCATTAAATGTTGACCGCGGCTGCGTCTTAGGTGGTGCATTCGGAAAGTCCAATTTTGGGCAACTTTTTTCGAGCATTTCGGAAGATAGCACAATTTCTTCGGAAATGTTGTCTTCCAAAGCTGGAATAGTTGCTGGCTTATTCTGTAGACTTTAGACTTGACGTAGCCCCACAAAAAATAGTCTAAAGGCGTTAAATCGCATGATCTTGGTGGCCAACTTACGGGTCCATTTCTTGAGATGAATTGTTGTCCGAAGTTTTTCCCTAAAAATGGCCATAGAATCGCGAGCTGTTGGCATGTAGCGCCATCTTGTTGAAAACCACATGTCAAAAGTTCAGTTCTTCCTTTTTGGCAACAAAAAGTTTGTTAGCATCGAACGATAGCGATCGCCATTCAACCGTAACGTTGCCGTCCAACAGCATCTTTGAAAAAATACGGTCCAATGATTCACCAGCGTACAAACCACACCAAACATCTTTCGCATTTTTCGGGATGCATGGGCAGTTCTTGAACGGCTTCTGGTTGCTCTTCACCCCAAATGCGCAATTTTTGCTTATTTACGTAGCCATTCAACCAGAAATGAGCCTCATCGCTGAACAAAACAAAACACATTTCGAACCGAACACTGATTTATTAATAAAATTCAATGATTTGCAAGCGTTGCTCGTTAGTAAGTCTATTCATGATGAAATGTCAAAGCATACTGAGCATCTTTCTCTTTGACACCATGTCTGAAATCCCACGTGATCTGTCAAATACTAATGCATGAAAATCCTAACCTCAAAAAAATCACCCGTTAGATGGCGCCACTAGGGGTTGCTAGATTCAAAAAGTCGTGTTTACTTTGGAAAGCACCTTGTAGATATGGGTGATATTCATTGTAGGTCAGTCTCGCCTTCTTTGGCGCAGATTAACCGAGGAAATGAAACGTTTCCTTTCATACATATTTCTTACATTCACAGGCGCGACACAATTATGCTATATTCTAAATGCGGTTAAAAAAACAGAGAGTTCGATTCGTCTGAGTCGGTACTAAAGTTTTATTGCAGTAGTTGGGCTGTAGAACTTATGAACTTATCGGATTCCACTCGTATATATGGTATTGCTAGAGCTAGTGTAGAAAGTTTTTTGCTTGTTTATCCGCTTGTATGCTGAAAAAGGCCCAACGAATTTGAAGCGAAATGATGGCGGCAGCGGTGATGATGGGCATGTGGGCAGGAGTTGACAGTAGGCGTTGTCGGTGCATCCTTTTCACTCATTTTCGTTCACATCGCATTCCGATTGTCTGTTTTTTTATACCCTGAATAGGGAATATTAAGTTTGCCACAAAGTTTGTAACACCCAGAAGAAACACCTCGGAGGCCCGAATAAAGTATATACTTGTATATAGGTGATCAGAATGTTGAGCTGAGTCGTTTTAGCTATGTCCGTCTGTCTGTCCGTCTGTGGTCCGTCTGTCTGTCTGTCTGTCCGTCTGTATATATACGAACTAGTCTCTCAGTTTTTAAGAAATTTTGCAAACTTTATTTTCTCTTCAAGAAGCTGCTTTTTTGTCGGAACTTCCGAAGCCGGACCACTTTAACTTATAGCTGCCACACAAACTGAACGATCGGAATGTAGTGCCTCTATGAAAAACTTTTGCATTTGACAAAATATATTTACGAAATTTGGTACAGATTAATAATCTTCGAAAAAATTGTTCAGAATTTCATATAGCTTCCTTACAAACTGACGACATAGTTACTAAAAGAAATGCACCTGTGTTGGGTATATTAGCTTCGGTGCAGTCGAAGTTACGGTTTTTTTGTTTTGTAGCTTTTTTGTTGTTGTTATGTGTACAGCGTGCGGTTTTTATTGACTTCACTGCTGCAGTTGACGAGCCAAAAATTCAAATTATCAGCGAGAAATGTGTGTTTGCCTCACATGTCGTTTGGTCGTTCGGTTGGCCGACTCGAAACGTGCAAGGATGCAATTAGGTTCTGCGCTGTTTGTGTTTATATATCTTCACATGTACACATACGTATTTATACTCATTGCATACATATACACACTTGCAATTACGCGGGAGTTGTTGTGTTTGCGTAGGGCTTACATTTCCTCTTATGGGAAGACTGGCGTTGTTGGAGCGCTTGTTTGTTATTTCTGACTACAGAACACAGTCCGAATATGGCAACAGAGTACCCCCAAAATTGATGCAGAGTTTTCTAAAGCTGCATATGGTCAAAATTATGTAAGAATGCAGTACATACGTCTTATAAAGAAAAGCAAGAAACTTCAGAATGACCAAAATAAAGGTTTTGGATTTCATCAAACGAAATTGTTGATACGAATTTCAACAACTCTTCGAATAAGTTTGTAAGGTCTTAGAAGAACTAGAACCCGATGGTTCAGCTTGGATGGCAAGTATTTCTTCGTAGATGAACCATAGCCCTAGATAATAAGCCATGACGAATGTCTTGAAAATATTTCTTTAAAAGCTTTCAATTTAATGCTGTATGTTGTAGTGGGCCCAAATCAGCGGGTACCGCCGGTGAAGAGAATGTATGAATCGATATCTCAAAAAGTGAGGGGCTTTTCTTTTTATTGGCATAGACGCACGCTTACGTGGTTATAGCCGAGTTAACAACATTGCGCCAGTCGCCCTCCGTATTTGCGAAGAACTCGGACAGCCACGTTACACACGCCTCTTTAGAGTTCAACTTCACACCAACAAGAGGCGTTCGCCTTGGACAAAAGCAAGTTGGTAATCATTTGGCGGTATGTCCGGACCACATAGTGAATGCGATTAAAAACTTCCATCCGAGCTCCCGTAGCTTCTGACGAGTCATCAACGAAGTGCATGGTCTGGCGTTGTCCGCGTGGGGACACTACACCCTTTTGGCCATTTCTGGCGCTCCCTGGTCGATCGCCTGCTTCAAACGGTCCAGTTTTTTTCGCAGTAGACGGTAGAATTAAAGCTTCTGGCCATATGAGAGCAGCTCATAGTGGATGATTCCCTACCAATCCCACCAAACACACAGCAAAAACCATCCTGGCCGTCAATCCCGGCTTGATCACTGTTTGGGACGATTCACCGGCTTTCGACCACTATCGTTTTCGCTTGATATTAATCGTATGTGATCCACTTTTCGTCGTCAGTCACCATCCGCTTCAAAAATGGGTCGAGTTTGTTCCGTTTCAGCAGCATATTGTAAGCGTTGATTTGGTCCAGAAGGCTTTCATTGTGACAAATCATGTGGCACCCAATATCAAGCGTTTTTGTGCATCCAGCTTTCTGCAGATGGTTTTTAAAATGGTTAGTGACTAAACCCATCATCTGGGCGATGTCACGAGATACCATATCATATGCCGGTCTAACTCGATGTTTTCCATGATTTTGATCGGTATTCGTCGTCACAGACCTTCCACCGGCTAGCTTATACATGGTGTCGTTTTTGACCCGTTAGCGCGAATTTCGGCGTTAGCGAAATCCATGTTTACACGTCTATAACTGTTGAAACGCAATATCCAAACTAATCAGGTAGGTTATGTCAAGACCTTTCAAAGATGTATAGTATTGCCAGATAGCCGCGAAATTCAAAAGACAAAAAGGCGGAAGGGAGATATCTGACAACCTAATATAATAAGAGAGTTTGCCACCTGCTCAAAACATTTTTCTGCATTTTTCATTAGGAAAAGTACTCGTTTGAAGCTTAGGTGGGTATTATTCATTCATCTAAGATGGTGGAATTTCAGTTCTAATTGTTTTTAAATAATATGTGTGAAAAATAGGTTAGTTCGTTTTATCTCTTTCCATTGCAAACGACATTCGAAAACAAGTCCTCCACCAATAACGGGTGATTTTTTTTGAGGTTAGGATTTTCATGCATTAGTATTTGACAGATCACGTGGGATTTCAGACATGGTGTCAAAGAGAAAGATGCTCAGTATGCTTTGACATTTCATCATGAATAGACTTACTAACGAGCAACGCTTGCAAATCATTGAATTTTATTACCAAAATCAGTGTTCGGTTCGAAATGTGTTTATCGACAAATTTTGTTCAGCGATGAGGCTATTTTCTGGTTGAATGGCTACGTAAATAAGCAAAATTGCCGCATTTGGGGTGAAGAGCAACCAGAAGCCGTTCAAGAACTGCCCATGCATCCCGAAAAATGCACTGTTTGGTGTGGTTTGTACGCTGGTGGAATCATTGGACCGTATTTTTTCAAAGATGCTGTTGGACGCAACGTTACGGTGAATGGCGATCGCTATCGTTCGATGCTAACAAACTTTTTGTTGCCAAAAATGGAAGAACTGAACTTGGTTGACATGTGGTTTCAACAAGATGGCGCTACATGCCACACAGCTCGCGATTCTATGGCCATTTTGAGGGAAAACTTCGGACAACAATTCATCAAATGGACCCGTAAGTTGGCCACCAAGATCATGCGATTTAACGCCTTTAGACTATTTTTTGTGGGGCTACGTCAAGTCTAAAGTCTACAGAAATAAGCCAGCAACTATTCCAGCTTTGGAAGACAACATTTCCGAAGAAATTCGGGCTATTCCGGCCGAAATGCTCGAAAAAAGTTGAAAAATTGGACTTTTCCGAATGGACCACCTAAGACGCAGCCGCGGTCAACATTTAAATGAAATTATCTTCAAAAAGTAAATGTCATGAACCAATCTAACGTTTCAAATAAAGAACCGATGAGATTTTGCAAATTTTATGCGTTTTTTTTAAAAAAAAAAGTTATCAAGCTCTTAAAAAATCACCCTTTATAAGAAGACTAACAATAAGGTAGTTTGTATGTAATTTTTTATATGGTCATTCGGAGATACATTTTTCTGCGCGTATCTCACGGAGAGGTCAAATTAGACTTCAAGGGCATCGCTTAATAATAACCCTATTCAAAACTATGTTTTAAGCTTAGATTTCCTAGAGTATTCTAGTTTAGTCATCTCTGTGTAACAACAAATGTTGCTCGTTTTACATACTTACACTTGGATATGCGTTTATTTCCAGCAATATAAGCACCGAAACACACATTAGAATGATTGTAGCAAGAGAATGTAATCTTACAGTTTGGCATTGGCACAATTTTCACAAAATGTTGCAGAACTGCCACAGTTAGAATTTTGTTCATATCCTTGCTGAAATACAAGCATTTCGTAGAAAAAAAGAAGGAAAATAAAAAAGATAATAAAGGAAAAGTAATAAATGCACTTACATATGAGGTATTTAGTACTTTGTGTGAAGAAACCGCACAATTAACCAGAGCTGCAGAAGTGGTTGTTAGCTGTAAACCCTTGCATCCTCCGACGAGTTGAAGGTTTATTTCAACCATTCTAAAACAGCTGAACGGGTTAGATGTACTTTTTATATACAGGCACGTCAGTGTGTGCAAAAAAGGTTAATAGGGCTTAAAATGTTACGCAGAATAGTCTTTGAAAAATATGTATTACCGTATATGTATTTTACCGATTCTACTCTGCCAAAACCGTCCATGAGGATGGATTAATGATATGAGAATTTGAAGTAAATTTAGAACAATGACGGATGTATTTTATACCATTGTGGCATTTACGATAGTGGCCATATAAAGGACTGCAAATTTCGTGTGGGATTTGTTGTGGGACAGAGTGGATGAACGTCTAACCACAATGCGCATCAAAGCGAAGTTCTTCAACATATCGCTGATTTGCGCCCACGCCCCGATGTGACCAAAGATGCCTTCTATGAGCTCTTGGAGCGCACTTATGAGAGCTGCCCCCGCTACGATATCAAAATCGACGACTTAAATGATAGGACGGGCCCAGAAGGAGTCTTAGGCACTACGGTCGGTAAATTCAGCCTTCACGATGAAACATCCCCAAATGGGTTGAGGCTGATCGACTTCGCCGGCGTCCGAAATATGGTTGTCTATCGTGCTAGGTTCCAGCATAAGAAAATATGTCAAACTAACTGACTATCTCCGGATCGAAAAACCACCAAAAGATCGATCATGTTCTGATAGACGGAAGACACGTCTCCAGTGATTTAGATGTGCGTGCACTCCGAAGTCCTAACATCGACTCGGACCACTATCTTCTTGGATCCACGATACTCGCCCTAATCTGTGCAGCAAACAACGCACGTCAATAAACACAAGGAAGCTGCAATCACAACAGACAGCCGAACGATTTTCTATTCGGTTTGGACTTCTGCTCTCTGAGAGCACACATCAGCAACTCGGTATAAGAGATCTGTGGAACGGAATTTTAAGCTCCTTACGTAACGCTGCAAACAAAATCATAGAATGGCGTGCCTCAGCGGAAACTAAACAGACTACATACCTCGAAACGTTACGATCGACCACAACACGTGCGGGATGGGATAGATACCAAGAGTTGAAAAAGGAAGCGAGACGCATTTGCAGACAGAAGAAGAGACAGACCGAAATAGGTGAGTATAAGAGACTTGACAAGCTGGTCGACAGGCGTGATGCTCGAAAATTCTATAAAAAATGCGGCGGCTAACAGAAGGTTTCAAACCGAAGCATACTCTTGTAGAACCCCAAGAGGTGATATAGTGACTAAAATTATGGAGGGAACACTTCTCCAGCCTGCTGAATGACAGTGAAAGTACAACGCTAGGAGAAGGCGAACCCGATTCCCCAAACGATAACGATGGAGCAGACGTTCCATTGCCCAACCATGAAGAAGTTTGAATAGCAATCAGCCGTCTGAAGTACAACCCGTTGGAAGGATCAGGTGGAGAAAGATCTGGCTTCGCTTGGAATATCGAAATGGACCCACATAGCGAAAAAAAGAAACGACTAGGGTGCGATTGTTAAATCGAACGGATTTAGTTCAAATATGCGCCGTTTCGTTCGGCTTTAATTAACGACCGAGAAAAGGATATACATAAGAAATTAAACACAACTTTTTTTAGAGAAGAATGAACCAATGGTTCTCTAATCGACAATTCCAACAGCGAAATCTACATATTTACCAAAGGATCAAAGAGTGTAACAGGAACAGGGCGGGACATTTCTGCAGTAATTTAGACGCAGAAGATAGTTTCAAACTAAATGCCCAAACCATTCAACTTCTTCAGGAATTCGCGGAAGATGGTGAGATACTGGAACTTTATTTGTGCTTATGACCAGCCGGCTCCCAATACTCCAACTTATCTGACATTGTGCTGCTGAGTTGAGGAAAAAACCAAGGGTTTTAACCAAATCCACTGAGTTACTGGATAAGGCTTAATTCGTTCACCACCCAGGAGTACAATGACCCTAATATGTGGTTGGCTCATGCGTCTCCCCTTACAATAATATGAATATGTGCTTACAAAAATTTGAAGATATGTAAATGTTCACCCATCAATTGCATATTTGAATTATTACTGGTTAAACATCAAATAGCATTACGTAAATAAGTTAGAATAACACTATCGAGTCCGGACATTATTGTCAAAGTAGTTTGTTGTTCATGCTTCCAAAGAGGTTTTTTTTTATTTCACTCCCAACGACATAAAAAAATGTGTAATTATTACTAAACTTGTTAGCAGTTTGTAAATATTTATTTTATTTTTCGCCATTAACGAGCTTTTAGAAATAATTTATGTGTCCCGAATTAGGAGTTCACAAATACACACAAACGATTGTATTTTTCGGTATTTTTTCAGTAATGTGCCAATAGATAGTTTTATATCTTGTTGCTGTAATTTGAGTAATTAATGCATTTGCAATGTATTTTTTTGCAGTTGTAAATCAACGTTACGAACCGGAAGTGCAAAATCCAGGAGGTTTTATTGGCAGCAATGTGTTAATTAAATGTAATATACCGTCGTTTGTTAAGGAGTATGTAACGGTAACATCATGGCTGCAGGAACCAAATTTCAATATATACCCATCGCTTGAAGGAGGTGAGTAGAAATTATATGTTTAGCAATTACAAGTACAGTGGAGTCACGATAAAAAGAAAATAGTTTAAATAACTTTTTAGGGAGGTTGATAACCTATCCAATACTTTTAATGATTTATCCTTCCGAAAAAGGGTTCACTTTAACAAGCTTTGTAATCGAACCTGCTTTCAATTTTTTGTCTCTGACGGAGATCTTCTTATATGATGAGTGAACCCTCCCATTGATTCTATCGGCTTAATGACTAGCGCTCTTCTGGTGAAAAAGTCAAACATTCCGTTTACCTCAATAACGTTGCTATATTGATAAGCCTAAAGCAAAAAATAAAATTTTTGTATAATGCCAATCTCAACAAATAATAATACTCGTTAGTGAAAATATGCACTATTCATGATAATCATCAAAGGTCAACGACCTCGAGGTTCCAAAAGTTTTAATATTGCAACAACTTTCGAAATTCCAACGGAAGGAGTCTAACCACAAGCAAATTTAGTCTACGCAACTATTTGCTTTTCATTAGTCTTTACATATGTAGATTTAGTTAATCAAAAAGAACAAGTGAAAAACGCCAAACCAAGAGCGCCATCCATCGCCAAAGCACAACCAGCCATCAGCAGTCAACAGCAGGTTTCCTCCTCCGCGCTACACTTTCAGACTTCCGTCTCCAACGCTACGAGTTTTGAGAGTTCGCAGCTTCAGTGTGGAACACCCGCACCGACCAAAGGCTTACTCGGCCATCGACGATCTTTCATCGAGCCAGCTCGTTGCACATATCCTTGTTGAAAACTTTATTATTATTATTTGCCACAATCGACCAAAGCTATTCAAATACCGAGTCACATGTGTCTGACCTAGGTTATTAGGAATGCATATGTGGTGAGCATGTGCAGTTGTAGTTAAGTATCTAGCGGAAAAAGTTAGACAACGAATCAGCAAATGAAAGCAAGACTAAAATAAAACAAACGAATACATTATTGCACACCACATTTCCGCTGAACCCTAACCTTTTTGCCATTTTATTTTTATCGCTTCTTTGTACACATATTCTCACATTCCTTACTCTGTATTTTTAGATGGGAAAAATCATATGCTACCGACCGGCGAACTTCTGGTGTACAACATCACTCGCACCGATGCGCACAAAGTTTATCGCTGCCGCACCCATCACAAGTTGACGCAGGACTCCGTTGTGAGCAGCAATATGGGCAAAATTCAATTGACTGGTAAGTTATGTACAATAGCAACAACACTGAGAACAAATAGTGGCTATGTAGCATCGCAAAAGCCATGATGTTTGACCTTACCGTACGGCATTTACTTTGTTAATAGCGAAGCATGTACATTTTAGTTGCGTGTTTTATGTATTAAGTGTTTGAGACAAGAACCGCGTAACTCAAGAACAGAAATATACATTTTTTTCCATATTAAATCAAGCTGACATATACGTAAGCAGCATTTCAAAAATTTTGTGAATAAAATTTTGAAATTAATTAAAGAAATAGTCGACATTCTGCAAATTCTCACCAATAATATTTGGTTTTACCACCGTTGCATCACCGTTTCAAGTATTATTTCACCTCCATACAGTGTTGTACAAAATATCGATAGAGTTTCATTTCAACTGAATAGAGTCAGGTTAATTTGGTACGTTGTCACTTACCAACAGACATTTGGTAGATATTTTCATCATACTTGAAGTGTGTAATCTCTTTCTATTTGTTCTACTACAAAAAGATTTACTTTGCCTTCGACGACTGCTTTTTTCAGTCTCTTACTATTTTTTGTTTCAAACTCGTCGTAACATATAATCATATCAGTGGATCCATTCAGGTCTTATTATTAATCTGCTTCTTTGTCCCTACTAGTGTGGGTCCTCCGAGGCCCAGAAGTCCAAACTTCGCTAGTTGCCTCTATCCTTTGCGGGGTT
This sequence comes from Bactrocera dorsalis, assembly GCF_023373825.1. NCBI lineage: Eukaryota > Metazoa > Arthropoda > Insecta > Diptera > Tephritidae > Bactrocera > Bactrocera dorsalis. The sequence continues at coordinate 26,177,554 of NC_064303.1, read as the reverse complement.
AAGTCAGTTGTATGCGGGCGCCCCTAAGATCTTCCGAGAACAGTTCTCTCGTATGCTCCAAGTGCTTGCCATCTCCGTTCATCCTCACTTATGTTTCTGCGCCGTGTTATAGGACAGGAATGATAAGAATTTATAAACCGTAATTTTTGTTCGTCCAAACAAAGGATGTAGGAGCTATTCTGCGCTTGATATTTGGTACTACATTGTTAGTGAAATTTATTCAGGTTTCGCGATATACAAAGTCCTTCACTACAAATTAACAACTGTCAAGTGCCACGTAGCCTTCAGGTATTTCATCGTACCACGTTCACCACTACACCAACTTTGTTCGCTTCCTCTTCTTGCTAGGCTAGGAAAGGTTGCGCTGACGGTTCTGTTGTTTAAGCCTAGTTGAGTTGTCAACATTATTTGCGTACCCCGTTTGCATTATAATACTTTTAGAATAGACGGTGCACTACGGTTCATGTTAGTGGCGCTTATTAGTTTTTCCGTAATTACCTTAAAGAAAAATCGCCCTGTCTAAAATCTCTTCTGGTATCGAATGGCTCGGAGAGTTCCTTCTCGACTTTTACGGTACTAATAGTTGTGGCTAATACATTTTGCTTAACAGTATAGTAACGCACAGCATGCCAATTTTGGACACGGAGTGGAATAGGCAGCTCTTGTCAGTGCTGTCGAAAGTGGCCCTAAAAACGACAAAAAGGTGCTGGTTGTCGAAAATTCAATAATGGCTTAGGGTGCCTGCAGAGTGAACGCTTGAAGCCGAGCCGAGCGCATTTTCCCATTTACGCAACACACGAATTTCCGCTCGGCTCGGCTTTAAGCGTTCACTCTGCAGGCACCCTTATAGAATTATTGCAGCTCTGTCAGTCTGTCAAGTAAGAGCGTGATCGTGTTACTTTGTAAAAAAAAAAAATATTTTATGAAACTTTCATACTTATATATACATTGTCCACATTGCAAACAATGATGCAATTTAATCAATAATATGTCCAGTCACCACCGGCGTCGATAATTGCCTGGCATCTCCGAGGCATGCTTTCTACTAATTTGCCGGCGTATTCTAGTCGCAAGGATCTCCAGATCCGACGAATTTCGTTAGACAATTGCTTCAAAGTGTATGTGCGTCTTCCATGAAGCTTCTGTTTAATATATGCTCACACATTTTCAATAGGGCTTGCATCGGGCGACTGCGACGGCCAATCCAACGCAACGATGCCAATTGAGTTTTCCACTCAGCACAGAGCTTGCTGCGGTGTTTAGGATCGTTGTTCTCCTGCAGACGATGAACCATCGTTTGGCAGATAGTAGAAAAGCCTTTTTGTAGATTTCTATCATTCTCTTGGCATTTAGGTTGTCAGTAAAGAGGTACAAAGTGCCGAACCCCTGCTTTGAGAAGCATCACTTGAAGCTGAGGTGGTAGAGCGGAGAAATAATTCGTATATGATTATTTACTTATCAAATCAATAAAAAGGATATACAGCTTCCCTTCAAGTAGATGAAAATTGGACCCTCTCTTTTATTTTATTTAAATATTTTTGCTTTGCCTTTGAATAGGACGATCTATAAAGCACGTGCAAGGTACCAATTAAATAATGGCTGAATGAAGTTCATGTATCGGATACGGATATCTTCTTGAGGTTTAAGATTATGGACTTTATAGTCAAGCAATTATTTTATAGTTACTCGGCTTCAAAAAATTGAAATCGTCAGTCCTTGGATCTACAAACTCTATCTCCACAAATCATTTGACTGATATACTTCTATCGGTCCATTTATTTTGGGTTTTTGAATGTTATAAATATTGCCAGTGATTCCTCAGCCGAGGTGAGGAATGAAGAATGTTACTCAGTTTGTGAATGGGACTTGACAATTGAAAGCACATTATTAACATGTTACGAATTTCCCTCCACAAACCGAATGCGAAATGCGTTGCCAATGAATTGCACAATACTGTACCGAAGTGACTCCAAGCTTTGCCAATCGCATGTGGGTTTTATAATGTTGCGGTCAAATTACATGCGCTTGAGGAACTTGAAAAGCACTCAGAAGCGCGTACGAGCGCAAATAAACAAACACATAAACAAGAACTATTTAATTGTGGTTGTTATTGGGAGTACATGCATATGTAATTTTCGTTAATTTCTGTTTCATTTGAATTGAGATATTTGCAGGTATTTTTGTTATTGTTGGTAAATGCTTTCTACAAGCAAGTGTATTCCTGATATGCCGTCACAATATTTTTGTAAAATATTTTAACACTCCCCATCTTTTTCTTTCTCATTTTGTACTCCACAGAAATGCGTGAACTCGTGCCGCCCATAATGAACGAGAAGGCCACAAGCGTGGTGGCACGTTTGGGCGATCCCGTTGTGGTACCATGCGTGGCATACGCCAACCCGAAACCGGTCTATCGGTAATTATTGCATATTTTCTTTTAACGCTTGTTATTTAAACTTTACATACAACGCTTAATGTGACACACAGGATTACAATTTGCAACTGGATTATGTTGAATGAAAATATATAAACATCTACAGAGTTGAAATAAAATTAAAATACTTTCTGACGTGTGTGCTTTAGTCAGAATGTTTTGTTAAATGTAAAAACAATTCGATAAGCGCCCTCAATATACGAGTATATGTCCTTACGTGAAAGCGTTAGAAACTCAGTGATTTAGTGGTTCTTCCTTGTTGATTCAATTCAAACTTTTCGATCTCAGTAAAGAATAATAAGTTTCACTATTACTGCCGTGAACTTCCGAAATGAGTTAGTTATTCGGGGTCAGTCATCATCGATATCCTTAATCCACCCCTTCAAAAGATTTCAAATTTGTATGGAATCTTCTTTCATAAATATCTATCCAATTCAAATATTTTTCATTCATCCTCCGAACATGCCTAATGGAACTCCAACTTCAAATATAGCAAGTAGATAAGATATTGTTGTCTTGTTTTGGCAATTTCGAGGAAGAAGTGTTGAGGTAATACTATTTCATCTTCTTCCAAATAGCTGTTGCAACTGTCATCGCATTCGCGACTTGACTCCCATGTCACTGTTAACAGCCCAAACTTCAAAGTCGTAGATCATTTCGTCAATCTTGGAACCAATATAAGCAGCAACAACAATGTCAACCTCGAAATCCAGCGCAGAAGATTTCTTGTCAACATGTGCTTCTTAGGACTATGTATTCAATTGAAAAGTAACATATTCTCTCGACGAACAAAGACCAAACTCTACAAGTTCCTCATTATTCCGGTGCTACTATATGGTCCGCGGGCATTGACAATGACATCTTCTGATGAGTTTACCTTAGGACTCAAGAAACAGCGGCTGCTTTGGCTGGGTAGTGTTGTAAGGATGGAGGATAAAAATCCAGCTTTGAAGGTATTCTAGTCAATACCCGCCGGTGGAAGAAGATGAAGACGAAGGCCTCCACTCCATTTAAGAGATCAGGTGGCGAAGGACCCGCCTGCCAAATAGCGAAAAGAGAAAACGACTGGTGCGCTGCTATTAACTCCGCTATAACTGCGTAAGCGGTCTCTACGTCAGTAAAGATAAAGAAGAAGACTTTTCTGTATGAAAAGCGTTCATCAGACCTCTTAGGATTTAGCCTGAGCCAGACTTGCGACTGCACTGCTGCTAATAGTTGGCCGACCACAGGAAACCAACGGAACTCCCATTCTACAGTTATTGAGAACTTTCCCTGGTAAGCCAAAAAGCCATACAGTTTCATGAATTAATGCCATGGCCAGTCACCCAAACCAGTCTAAACGTATGGAAACTCGACGCTAGAGGTATGAGCTTAATATCAGCAAGATCAATGCTAATATCGCTCTGAAGGAGGCTGTACTCCGCGGCAATAGAACTACTGTTACGTTTCACCTTGCAGTGAACATAAAACCGGAGTTGGCAGTCAATTTTTATCAAATCTGAAACTACAAGAAAATACCTACATATGTAAAGATACCTTATGCGAAAAATGTAGTTCCAGCTTGCAAACGATGATATGTGAGCAAAAAGAAACTTGGTCTTTGGTTGTGAAGAGCTTTTTGAAATGGTATGTTGAAATATCCAAGTAACTTTAAATCGTAACGGATACCGAAAATCAATAAACTGCGACGAAGAAGAAAGCAGGAAAAACTTCTTCAGTGTATTAAATGACACAGAATAGCAAGGAATGCAATGACCTTAGTTCCATTAATTTCGTTTTAAAATCTAGGGTATTTTCTGAGCTTGCTGTTTGAAGTTAAGACCACAGAGATGGTAGACTATATAACTGTCTCTTTGGAGAGCTTAACTTATCACTATGGTAGAAATCTCCAGCCAACAAGCTATAAAACTTTATAAGCCTCTAATTTTATCTTTGCACTTTGATGCTGAAACTATTAAAGAATTTAGAGTTTAATATGAATTTTCAAACTTTTTATTAAGCACAGAGCGTAATGTAAAATTTTATGCGAAAGTATTTTAAAAAACTCTGAGTTCAGGGAAACTTTGTGGTACTGAACTATACAAGAAGCTACTATATGTTGTCCTAAATGGGTAGTCGAGTTTGTGTCGATAAAAAAGATACAACAAAACAAAACAAAATGACTATTATATTTAAGATACTCTTATTCCTTTTTGAGAAAAGAAAGGCACTTTAAACTAATGAAATAACTGTGTACAATTAAAATTGACAAAATTTAAACGAATGTGGAGAGTTAAAAGTTTAAGATGAAAATGGAAGCAGAAAATACGAGGGTGCCCTCATAAGCACTACGGACTCAAATACCGGCACCTCCGCCCACTTACGGCATACATACACGTATGTGACGATATGTTTGCTAGGGAATGTCGTGCATATTTGCGTACAGGCTTGACGGCGCACCAAGTCAAGCTAAGACAAAACGAACCGACCAGCAACAGCAGGAGCTGACGAAGAGTAAGGGCAACCATGTCAGGAGCAAGCAGGGAAATAATTTAACACACATGACTGCTGCAACTGTCCCGTAGCACGCTGGAACCGTGGAAACCAACTGTGTCAGGCGAAACACAAAGGAAAATTGTAAAAAGCAGAAAATTAAGGAGCAGAAAACCTAAAAGCCAGAACGACATAAACAAAACAACAACAAAAGAAGAAGAAAAAGCGACCCAAGCAAAGCGAAAAATAAAAAAATCCTGGAAAATGTGAGATTTTGTGCGGTCATATGGAGTGAGTTTGTGCAGCGTAGAACCGGAAAGAAACTCAGGCGACAGTGGAAATACTCAAGCGAGCCTATTGGTTTGGGAAAAATGAGCGCTATTTGGTTGTCAGGAGTATGCGCCTGTTTGTATGCTACATTTATTATTTGCGCTAAAAAAGTGTTGAGACAATTTTTGCTTTGCCCACACGCACACTCATTTACGCTTATATTACATTTGATACGCTCGAGTACATTGACATGCAGTATTTTAATATGCCCCGGCAACATACGTCTATAATATGTAGCGACCGCCACAAGGAGTGGCATTACCAACGACACGGGATTTTCTCACTTCATACCGAGTAGTGGTCAGATGTAGAAACGTGAAATAATTGCTTATGTATATCATAACAGGAAGGCGCCCAATTTGATATAATTATTTTGTAAATGAGATCTCGTCCTGTGGAATTTAAATTAAGTTTTTCCTTCTCAAACAAAGGTAAACCTATTTATATCCTAAAAATAGGAAGAACTATCTATTTTCTGATAAAACACACATAACACAACATTTGAACATTCAGAAAACCTTTAATTGACACTAGAAGCTCTGTCATCCGATATATGAGGTATGAAGTAACTCAAAATTTTGAAATTCATATATGAGGTTTACGGGCTCTAAGGTAAAATTGTCTCGATTTTTCCAATTTCGACATTAGAACATACTTATATAGTAGCGTTGCCAGAAAAATATATCTCTGAATTTCATTCAAATAACCGACAAATTGGCCAATAAATATATACATAAGTCTCTGCGCTTTAAAAGTCGAACCAAAATTTATATACTCGTATTAGATGCATGCTGTTATTAGAAAAAAAAAAACTAGTAATCAATATATATAAAGTTATGTTGACAGTTTCCTTCGATTATCGCGGTATGGTGCACTTCGAATTCCTTCCGACTGGGCAAACTGTCTACAAGAAATTCTCTTTGAGGGTTGTACGACCTTTGCGTGATTTTATTCGTAAAAATATGCCGGAATTATGGGCCGACAGCTCTTGGTTTCCGCACGACGATAATGCAACGCCGCATATTGCATTGATTCTTCCGAAATGTGGTTATTCAGCAAACTCAAACGACCGTTCCGGGAAACACTTTTGTGTCACTTGAAGACAGTAAACCTGAATCGCTACGCGCACTGAATGCTATTTCGCAAACTGGCCTTCGACAAATGTTTCGAGCATTAGAAACACCATTACTACAAGTGTATTGGGGTCAAGGGGTATTACTTTTAAGAGGACGATATAGATTTTGAGGAAGTAATTAAGAATTTTAAAATTTCAAACAAGGTCTTACAATTTTATGCTCATAGCAGTACCATATAATTTCAAAATGTGTCTGGAGGCTTTATGATTTAGAGTTACAAAAAATGCTTTGGTAGCAGATTGCCTACCCACTTAACGGGTCACTAAGCTAAGTAATTATCCAGAATGTTAAACAACTTGCGCAGTTATCCACGAATGCAAAACTTTGCTGCCAAATAAATATTCTCAAGAAATTGAGCTAGGACTTTATGGAAGAAAACTAAAAATTTTCCATAGCCTTTACATTTGCTAAATATGAGAAATAAAATTCCACATATTTCAACCATTGCTAATTACTTACAGCTGGCATACGAAACGACCAAACAACGAGGAGTCCATACAACATTTGCTGGCGACAGGTCGTGCAAAAATCAAGGAAGGCACGCTAATTATAACCGCAGTCGATCGGTCCGACAGCGGAGCCTTCTTCTGCACTGCCACCAACTCGGAGGGCAGCGAAACTTTGGAAGTACAAATTGCCGTTACATCACCGCTCACTGCCAGCATCCAACCCACCGTGCAAACAGTGAATCTGGGCAAAACCGCAAACTTGGTAAGCTACATAGCCAGGAGGCGAAAATTTAATTGAATATTCACGAAATTTATTTGAAACACACAAAAAACTCACTTAAATTTCGCACAATTAGCCTAATGATTGGCGTTTTTGTGTAGCTCTAACCGTAGATATGTGTTCTTTTCATTAGATTTGCAGCATTTCGGGCTTCCCAAAACAGAGTGTTCTTTGGCTGAAGGATGGTCAGCCACTGCGTTCCGGCGCACGCGTCCGTCTACTCTCCACAGAGCACATACGCATTACGTCCATTACGAAGGAGGACAAGGGGATGTATCAGTGTATTGTGAAAAATGATTTGGAGTCGGCCCAAGCCACAGCGGAATTGCGCCTAGGAGGTGAGTGGAATGCTAATTATGGCAATTACTTGATTTTATTTCATAATTGTAATTAAGCTTTGTTTAAAAGTGTGAGCACAATATTGAAAGGGGTGGGGTCAAAAAGATAATTAAAGGCTAAATAGGAAAATGTTGTAGAACCTTAGCACCAGCATATTTCTTCTAGAAGGTCGCGATGGAGTAGTAGTAAACTTTTTGTTATTATGAGAATTTCACCCACTCTACTCTTGACTGATTACTTGGTTTAAATTGACACGAAGTAATTATAAAAAAGGTTGCAGAACCAGATATTCCAAAAGAAAATAAGCATTTATTTTCCTCTCTCAGCTGACTTAAAGGGAGTTCTTAAGTTTATCAGTTTTCACATTTTTCTGTATACTCGTATTAGACGACATTAGTGTCCGAGGTTGTTGATTTTACGAAATTCACGCTTATCACCCAGTTTTACACCGCTTTCAACGATTCGTACTTTCATATTTCTACTCTTCTAGTGCCTGAAGAAGTAAGCTGATTTTATTAATTCGCAATGCCCTCTCAATGACGAACTTCCACTAATTAGAAGTCTGCATTATTTCCCAGAAAAAGCTTGAGGAGATTTCGTGCTCCTTGGAAAAGACTTTGGTGTACACTCTACAGTACATTGTAAGCACTCACGTACATTTTGAAATGATATAACCTACGTCTATGATCTTTTTGTAAATAGAAGCTAATCTCCCTTGAAACCAATTACGGAACCTCCACTTCCTGCTTCATAATGCGAACCGATTGTGCATAAATTCTGAACAAATATGTCTCCTTAACTTCAGAAACGTGGATCTAATACGTGCTTCAGATTCTGATAGGTGTTGCGTGCTTTGTTAATAATATTTCAAATGATACTTATGTAGCTGATAACATAATTTTCTTGCAGAGGTGGCACCGCAACTAATCTACAAATTCATCGAACAGACCATTCAACCCGGACCGTCAGTTTCGCTGAAGTGTAGCGCTAGTGGCAATCCAACACCAAAAATTGTCTGGCACTTGGATGGATTTCCACTACCAAATGTGAGTATGGCAACCCTACTCCTATATTCAATGTATATCATTATGTATAACTAATAAATTTATTATTAACATTCGATGAATGGCAAATGTTGACTCAACTTAAGAAAACTGTATCCAGTTAATTTCCTTTTCAGTTAATAGCTATATACTATATATGACTCATTAAAAAAGTTGCCCTAAAGTTGATTGCATTTAACCCCGCAATTAAACATACCGTGGTACATCATCACAACATGAGAAGAGTGAGCGTTCAAAATATAACCCGGTATCGTTAGCTTTGCGCAATAACAGTTCATTAACAAGATTAAAACAGAAAAAATAGAGAGAAACGGTACTAACTCGATTGCTCACCTGATAATTAGGTTGCTTCACTGAAGACAAGGTGTCTGCACATTTTGTTACCACCGCAAACGTCTTCATATTTCAAATTCAATTTTTCCATTTGCGGAAATTGCATATATGAATTCATACATACAGTGGGAAGCTAAACTGTCCGGATGTTTTGCACTAAGGAAGTAAGGTAATGAAAATAATACAAATATAGGTATATTATCAGATATATGTATTTTTTTTATTTAATTGAACATTATTCTAAATTATAAAGCACAAAAACTCATATAAATTGCTTCAAAAAAATAAAAAAATTAAAAAAACAAAAAATTCACTATTCGGACACTTTTGCACTGTTTGCTGTTTGTTTGTTGAAACCAATTAACGTTGCCAATTTAATATTTCGTCCAAAGGCCTTTATTTCTAATTACGCTTTCAATACGTTTTGGCATACTCTCCACCAACTTTTGGATGATATCACGGTCAAGAGCTCGCCATTCATGTTGTATTCTCTCCCAAAGCTCGTCAACATTTTTTGGTGGGTTTTCATTTGCTCCTAGCCTTCTTTTCACAATAGCCCATAAATTTTCTATAGGATTCAGGTCTGGGCTTTGTGCAGGCCATTCCATTGTCCCAAAAGTTTGGTTTTGTAGCCAGCTTTTAACTATTTTGGCCGTGTGCTTCGGATCCCCGTCTTGCTGAAAAACAACTTCTTCGGGTTGATAAGCACTCTCGTCAACAAATTCTGGTAAATTTGTTTGTAGAATATTTAGGTAGTCCTCCTTCTTCATTATACCTTGGATTCTCACCAAAGGTCCAATGTTCCACCAAGTAAAACATCCCCACACCATTATACTGCCGCCGCCATGTTTCATCGTTTCCTTCACATGGTGCTTTTGGATGCGCTCCTGCGGCCTATGCCAATAGTATTCTTTTCCATCAGACTGGTATCGGTTGACTTTAGTTTCGTCGCTCCAGATAACCCGTTTCCAGTCATCTACTGTCCAATTTTTATGGGTTTTACAGAAATGAAGGCGTCTTTTCACATTTCTATCGGAAAGTGCTGGCTTTTTCTTGTTAACACTGGCTACTAAACCAATTCTATTTAATGAGCGTCTAACCGTCCAGGAACTGACATCCTTACCAATACTTTTTGCAGCATTTTACGGGGTCTTGGTGTCCTTATTATGTAGCAAACGTTCAATTTGCCGGGCATCACCATCAGAAAGTAGTCTTAGTCGACCCCCTTGGTTATTATTGCAAGCTACATTTCGTCGTTTTTTTATATCATTTACCGTGGATTTACTTAAATTTAATTTTTCAGCAATTTTACGGCATGAATAATTATTTTGCAACAAATTTATCACATTGTTTTCAATATCAGTTGGCGTTTTTCTCATTTTTGAAGATCTTTTAATTTTTTATTTAAAAATCATGTTAATCAATTCACAGGTCAAACAATAATGCACAATTAGAGCAATAAAGGCTTGATAACGAGACAACAAACAAAAAAAAAAAACCAACGTGTTAAATACCGTTACATTTTAATAAAGCAATATCGTGATAATGTTTATTTCTTGTACTGTGCAAAAGTGTCCGAATAGTGAATTTTTTGTTTTTTTAATTTTTATATTTTTTTGAAGCAATTTATATGAGTTTTTGTGCTTTATAATTTAGAATAATGTTCAATTAAATAAAAAAAATACATATATCTGATAATATACCTATATTTGTATTATTTTCATTACCTTACTTCCTTAGTGCAAAACATCCGGACAGTTTAGCTTCCCACTGTATGTAGTATTGTCCTTAGTGGGTGTTTTTTTGGTCGTTTACTCTATTGGATAAAACGCATCCTCAGATACGCCGTACAATGCGCAGCGAAGAAGCCATTTCTGCTGTCGAGCAGAGTATCGAAGAATACCCAAATTAGTCCATACGCAACAATGGGAGCTTTGGCCATTCACTCTATGGAAAATTTTTCGAAAGGATGTTACGCTTACAAAATCCAACTGTTGCAAGAATTAAAGGCGAACGACCATCAACCGCGTCGCGAATTCGGTGAATAGATCCGAAAACAAATTGGCCACCGATCCCGATTTAACAAAACGTTTTGTTAAGTGATGAAGCTCACTTTTGATTTAATGTGTATCTGCATTGTTTATTATAATCTACTAGAGGACCCGTCCACGCTTCACTGTAGCTGATAGATAGATAATACTACTACTACCATCTATATGATTTCTATTAGTTGGATTATACATAACTATTAGTTAATGAGATATAGCATTTTTCTGAAGCAACTTGTGTTAGTTTAAAAAATCGATCATAAAGCATTTCATGTGTCAATAAAGCATTGTTTTTTTGTGAAAAATACTGTTGAATTTGGGCTCAGGGAAATCCACCGTTGAGTTGCAAAGTAGGTGCTCGCAAGTTCATAATCCTACAAAAACAACTAATTCTGAGAAGTGTTTAAGTACTCTCTAATCGCAATAAATAAAGAAATATGTATAGCTCCATCATTTCCCGCTGGAGTCCAATCGACAGTCATTCTAGTGGACTGCACATGATGAAGTTGGTGGTAATGGTTTTCAGGCGCGGAAAAACGAAAAAGGCGGCTGGAAAGGTTGTGACATCAGTCTTTAGGGATGCACGTGGTATAATACATACTCAACGACTGATTACTGAACCATTTATAATCTATTTCACGGCGTATTTGGTTGCAGTTCTTTTCTTCTATTCCAAATACTTAGCAATTGTATTATGGAAAATGTCAATGTTATTGGAAGTGTTTCCGCTGGCTGTACTGTATTCTCTGGGTTGAAAAACACTCTTTAGCCATTCTTCAAATAAACTGCGAGACGCACAACAGTCAAAAAACGTTCATGAATTGCAGAATTAAATACCCTACAAAGCGCTTTATTGCAGTTCACGTATCGACCGTATCGTTCAAGACCAATAACCGCCATATTGGTTCCTTTGATGACGTACTTACAAACGTATTTTATAGATTACACCAAACTGCAATACTAAACATTGATATGAGTTTTGAATGTGAATTAGACAACAGTGGAGAATATAGTACGATCAATATGTTCTCAACTTCGATATTCACTACTCTAAGTTGAATGGTAAATGTCCTGCCATTGTCGTCTGATGAGCTACGACGATAGAGTGGATATCCATCATTTCCAGTTTGCGTTTCCGAAAGAAAAGCACGTGGATAGTGTTTCGTGCATTTATTGCAAGTGGGATGTCTGCAAGGTCCATGCACCATATTGGTTTTCATCGCTTCGTAGAATAATGGATCTTTCTCTGCATGAGGAATTTCGGCAGAAATGATTTCATCAATTTGATCTGGTGTAACCACCATCCACCATTCAAAGAAAAATGTGTGCCTGGGGCAAACCTCTTTTTTGCAACTCCACAGAGTACATCCAGCATCTGACTGGACCATACTTGTATATACATACGTTGCTTCAAGATAAAGTTCATCAAACACCGTAGCGGTTGTTTGAAAAGTCTTGCTGTATTATCGTGATGATCGCTTGCTGATTGACAGCGATCCATAATTCCACACATATGTCATCGCATCGTGGGAGTCTCATGAAGTTCTTGTGTCTTGAGCTGCCATACGTTGATGGCAAAAAGAACGCCGACCGATATTAGCGCGATGTCTTCGTTGCTTCGTAACAAATTTCAATCTGTAATTGATCACTTCGTTTGAAACACACATAAAGTTTTCACTGAATAATTTTCAATAATTTTTCCGGAATAAAAAAGTAAGCGACCGAAATTGAACGATTCAAATAATTTACAAATCAAAATATTGAAAAACAAAACAAAAAAGAAGTGTATGAAAAGTCACTTTTTGGAAATTTCCAATTTTTCGACTTTTCCTTATGAAAAGTATATGGTTTTTTTATATCTAACCCTTTCCAGATCCACAGCGAACAACTTCTGATTTCATTAAGATTGGTTCCGCCGTTCTCGAGCGTTAGCGTTACTAACAATCATTTTTACTTACATATGTATGTATGTATATACAAAATAAAACGTTTGTATGGGAAAAAGAAAAGGGCTGTTTTTAGGGGTTTCCGGCAACTTTCGTAATTTTTTCTTACATAAGAACCTTCTCCTAATAATAACAAATACAACAAAAAAAGATCAGCCAAATCGCCGTTTGTGAGTGATGAAATTACAAAGAAAGTGGCATTGATTTTTATATATATAGATATCATTATGTATAGCAGTAAATTCTCAGAAAGGCACTCTTTGGTTTACACCATGGTTAGAGAGACTCTTTGGTCCATATTTCTTTAAAACTGAGCCAAGATTAAAACTTTTTCATGCCCGCATTGGAGGCCGCTGAAGTGGTCGACTTTTGGTTAAATCGAAATAATAAATTAATTGAAGAGAACTTTTGGGTATTGTGTATTGGTTTTTGTATTATCTCGGGTCGTGGGTCGTCCTAACACCTTTAGACTATTTTTTGTGGAGTTGCGTTAAGTCGCTTCTTTGAAGATAATATTTGGCGCGTTATCGCTAACACATGACTGCATTGTTACTAAAAGAAATCGGAAATAGAGTCTCTCGACATCAATTTATTCAAGTCAGCCGTGGAAGTCACATGTCATTTTTAAAATACATAGCTGAAATAGCAAGAAAATCGAATTTCTAAAAAAACACCCTTTACTTATAGTATGTATGAAGAAGTATATGTGCATAGTGAAGCATTAACGCGTGATTGCTGTCACCAACAACTTTGAATATGACATATTGAAGAGGACGTACTGGTGTTGCACCAACACACTAGCACTTTCATACACACACAATTTACAGTGAAGTGAGCTTTTCTCTCCCCGTGATGGACAAGAGTTATGTTAAAAGCATTAGAAACCACTGTTGGTATGTTCTACACACTTGTGGTGATGTGTTGCAGCGGAGAAACTCATGAAATATTTTATTTCGAATTTCATTGCGTAGTCTCAAAAGACGGTGTTTTGACTGAAACTTCTAAGAGAACGACAATGTGTAAGCCTTCTTAGTGGTATATCCCAGTACTGGTAGATCTTCTGTAGAGCTACCGTACGCGTTACTCCAAAATTAATAATATGAATCTAAAAACTCTTGTGAACGATTTTGGTTTTCTTCATCAGTAACCTTTCTATTTTTTATACCCTGATAAGGGTATTTTAAGTTAGTCACTAGGTTTGTAACACCTAGTAAAAGTATATCTTTCTTTCATGGACTATTGTCTAAAGTTATAGTGCAATTTCCGAAGAAATTGTTCAGATGGAATCACAATAACGTTTAGCAGTTACATAAGTTGAATTGAAAACTTGTTTAGACTGCAATATATAATATATATCTGAACTAGCAAACTCAAGTTAAATATCATTTTTTACCCTCAAGAACGCTGTGAAATAATGCTTTCCAACTACCAGGATGTCATAAAACATATCATTGCTGGTGATGAGTCTTGGACCTATACTTACAACCTTGAAACAGACAATCAGTCGGCCGAATAATGAGAGAAAGAAGAATTAAGTTCATGTTGACCGTTTTCTTCGATTATCGAGAAGTGTGCACTTCGAATTCCTTCCGACTGACCAAACTGTCAATAAGGAATACTACCTGAGTTTTATGCGTCGCTTGCCTGAAGCTAGTCGCGAAAAGAGGACGAAGTTATGATCAACAACTCTTGGTTTTTGTATCCCCTGAAACTTAGTTCCTAAATGATCACGATAACGAGAGGACTTGAAAGCCAAGTGACAAAACCTGCTCAAGCTCCTATGCACCGAATATTTGGACGCCTTATAGATGACTTTTTACGCCAAATATCGGTCACTATGTGCAATATATAATTAAAATTCAGGGAAAATATTTTCCTGACAATAATAATAGTAAAATCTGCGTATCAGCGTATGAGTTCTATATAGTATATGTATATATAAAATTGCTTGAATTCCGAATCTCTGGTTGACATTTTATACCTTAAAGTATTTTCCTTGCTTTGATTCTTGCAGTTTGCAAAACTATAAAATGTTCGGTTCCACCCGAACCTAGCCCTTACTTGTTAATGCTATAGATTATTGTTGTTGACAGTTACGTTGGTGCTATAGTTGCTGGTGGCTGCTAGGCCAAACGACGAACGCGTATTTTGCATAAATCGCATTTTGATGTTATGCACGAGAGGATACGCAAATTAAAGTCATCGTCAGAGTTCTGCGCATTTGAAATCTCCAATGCATCCGTCTTTAAATGTACGCCCCACAGCCTTCTAGTCTGTGAGAGTATTAAGACATATGTCTGGTCTTCTCTTGCCGGCTGCGATTGTTGCGCTGGCACGTTGCTTTGGTGCTTTGCGTCCATACTCTTTTGGTACTAGTTGCGGCTGCAAAAGTGGTTAACAGCTTGAAAACTATAAATGAGAAGTTCAATCAATCTTGCTGTTGTTGTGGTTGCAGTTGGTGACTCCATTGTAGTTTTCGTCATATTGCACATGTACGTTCCGATATATGCTATCAACACAACGCAAAAAATTTAAACCCTAACTTTGGCTTTGAAAATTTTCAAATACTTACGTTCTATTACTTTCAGAATATTTAAAAATTAAATTAAATATACAAGAATTTAAATTCTTGTAAAAAATTGCCAGGAAGAAGCAGCCTCGCTTAATATTGAACTTGTGGCAATGATCTTCACAGGTGTGAGTATTTGAAGGTTTCGTTGATGTAAAAACTAGAAAAACCAACAATTTACCAAATTGGCAGAGTTTTCTTATAATTAAACACCATAGGAATCCGACAGTTAAAAGTCAGCTTGTTATATCATACATATAAATATAATGTAGGCAGGGAAATGTATCTTCTCTTCAAATTAACAAGTGAACGCATACTCACAACTCGCAGTTGACAGTCGAAACTGAAACAGCTTCCGAAGAGCGAAATCAGAGGGTGTATCTTAGTGTGTTCACAACGGTATATAATTGTCGAGGTCCAACATTGTATATGAAAATATTAAAGTAAAACATAGTCCTCTCATGCTAAAATGAAAGTTAGGAAAAAAACTTAGGACAAAATGGCTTAGGCGGATACTCTGCTAATTAAGAAGAAGAAAATGTTTAGTCAAGCGTCGAGATTTGGAAGGTGATGCAGAATATCTTCGTTATTTATTTTTTGATGGCCATCTCATTCAAATATTGGCCGCGTCTACGTCTCAGATAGCCCAACCTTGAGTTCAATATTTGATAAGTTGTTCGAGCATTTCAACGGGTAACTAGCGAATGACACGGGTGATGTTTTTCTTCAAAGCCTGAAGACTTTCCATATTCCGATAGAAATAAAAATAACGGTGTAATATCACAAAATATTGGTGGCCAATTGGCGGCCTCAAAACGTGAAATTATGTGCTCATCGTAGTGTTATCTCTGTAATACTATGTTCGGACCTACATTGAAAACATTTTGAAAACATATTTGTATGTTGTGTCGTTTGGACCGACAATGTGTGTTTTCGATGAGTTTTCACTGTCAACTATCAATATGGGGATTCTCCTGCTCTTGTAAGATGACAAAAAATGCAAAAATCCTATACCGAAATATGCAAGGCCAAGAGAGCACTCATTGCAGAATCTAGTGATATATGACGGCATGAAAATAAACATGGGTTTTGGTCTGACATATTTTTCAGCCATTGCAAATAAATTTTTGAGTGTGTTTGTACTGCCGTTGCACCAAGAAGAAAATTTTTCAATTGGTGCACCGTGCAAGGGTTTGGCAAGAACAAGAGAATCCCCTTAACAGTGAGCAGCTGTATTTGTATATGGAATGTAAACAAATATCAAGTCACAATTTAGAGCCGGCAAAATATGTCTTCCAAAAAAATCAATTAAACTAGAGCAGGCACCGATTATAATGAGTGGAATGTAAGTTTTTAAGTAGTTTTCAGCGAAAACTGTGTTTTCGTTTGACAGGTTTTACATGGACGAAAACACAAGTTTTCGTGCAAAAACCAGTTTTTCTCACGAAAACATGTTTTCAATGTCGGTCCGAACATAGTCCGAACATGTAGTGTAAATACGTTGATTGTTGCGATATGTGGGAAATGGTACCATCTTGTTGAAACCAATGTCGCCAAACCGTTGTTTTTTCTAGATGAAATGCCAGCTCTTGAAAGTCTTCAGGCTGCTATTCGTCACGAATGCTGCAATTTTGCTTATTTGTTTACCCATTGAGCTAGAAATGGGTCTCTTCGCTAAACAAAATTTGGCTGAAATACTTCGGATCTTTTTGGCATCAGTTCATTCTAGTATCGATGTAAAATATCGATTCGACTCTCCACGGTCTTCGTTCACACTCTCAGCTTCGGCTTCTATATATTTATTTTATACTAGCTGACCCCGCAGGCGGTGTCCTGCGTCAAATTAAATTGCATTTAAGAACTATGTGCCGTTGCAATTTTTAATATTTCTGCATTAACCGAGTTTATGCCTAGATCACGCTCTATATGAGTACATCTACAGTACCAAGGCGCTTTAACAATTAATCTTAGTACTTTGTTTTGAAATTTTGGCAGTATTTGTTTTTAGATAAGTAACTTATTTTCGATGGATAACACTGATGGAATTGGTAAGTGCTGTATCTTGTTGTATGTGAAAACAATGTGTACAGACTTACATACATACTGTCAAGAAAGTATCGGGAATTCTTTATTTAAATGTCCTGCTTATATGGATGACAGGTAAATCTTTTCCTAGGGTGGTACAACTGTCCTCAATTATGATGGCATAAATTAGCGCGATGTGTCAAGCAGTGTGTTTACAGCAGCTGTTTATGTCAGTCGACCTCAGTTGTGTTTGTCGAATTTTACTAAATTTTTTAACGTATTTGTGTCAAATTTTGGCCAAACACCCAACAAATATCATGGAACAAGTACCGAATCTCCCTGATTTAGCTCCATGTGACTTTTACTTTTTTTCACACTGAAATATCCACTTCGAAGAGAAGAAGAAAATATTTGTTCCCTTATTTAACGCGAAAGTAGCGATCTGATATATACGATATTATTATGTAAAAATGCTATTTCGGTAAAATCAGTTTCAGTCCTTTGTGACGAACTTTATCGAACGCTTTTGCAACATCCAAAAACACGGCAGACACTGGCCGTGTGAAAAACATTGCATATTCAAATCTATGCCACACACCTCTAGCAACTATCCTTGTGTCCTTGTGCGACTATAATCGCAAATGCAATTTTCACTGGAAACTGAAATTCGTAGAATCAAGCATTCTGTTCGTTGTATTTGATAGCTACGGCACAATCAGTAGGGTTCCATTACAAAATTTCGGCTCATGAAGATAGCGAAACATAATAATGACAGATCCAGCTTTGAGACGCAAGACGCGCGCGCCCTCAAGCAATCGTAGCTACAATAATTTTGGCATTGCTCTGATAAACACTCATGATGAGTTCATATTTCGTTGAAATGAATTGACAAAAGGCAGGTGGAATTGATATCAAATCACTGGAAGTATCAACCGGAATTTGCCTATTTCCAATTCTTATTGAATACAATGTAAAATGAATACGATAAAAAATAAATTGACGCGGATTTTAAGGCGAAATGTCGAAATTATTATCGCGAAAAGTGTGCGAACTACAGTGGCATGCGAAGTAGCTATCGTATCTTCTATCGTTTGATTCCATTGATTATCATGTTCCAGCAATTGTAATTGCTAGCATGCTTTTCAAAAAGTAGCACACGCCGTACCATTCACAGTACGCAATGACTCAAATGAAATTAAACCACATCCATTAATCAATAGCAACCGAAGAAAGAAGCAATTGTCTTTTTTCGGGTGGATTGTGTAAATTCGTCCAAAACGAAAACGTTCATGAATTGCAAAAGTAAATATCCTACAAAGCGCTTTAGTTAGTTTTTACTTAGTTTAGTTCACGCATCGACCTATTTGATACTTGCTGATCTCATCTCGTTCAAGGCCAATAACAACCATGTGCTTTCTTTTTAGACGTACTTGCAATCGCATTTGATCGATTTCACTAAACTGCAAAATTCAAGATTTGCATGAGTTTTGAATGTGAATTAGACAACAGTGACGAATATGGTACGATCCTTGTGTTGTCGACTTCGATATTCACTCCTTTATGTTGAATGCTAAATGTTCTGCGATTGTCGTCTAGTGAGCTACGCCGAAAGAGTGGATATCCATCATTTCCAGTTTGTGTTTTTGAAAGAAAATCACGTGGATAGTGTTTCGTGCATTTATTGCCAGACTTACAAACCGAAGTGGGAATGTGGTGTCCGCAAGGTCCATGAACTTATTTTCATCACTTCGTTTAATACTGGATCTTTGTCTGCATCAGGAATTTCCACAGAAATGATTTCATCAATTTCATCTGGTGTAACCACCATCCAAAGAAGAATGTGTGCACGCGGAAAACCACTTTTTTGCCCCACAACAGGGTACATCGTGCATCTAATACGTTGGTTCAAGCCGTTGTTTGAAAAGTCGTGTTGTGACATCGTGACGTTCGCTAACTAAGTGATCGCGATTCATAATTCCACACTTATGTCATCGCATCCCGGGAAGTACACGAAACACATTCTTTACAGAACGAGAGTTTTCGAATAAGGTTGAAATGTCAAGAAAAATAAAACAAAAAAACGGTCAAAACAAGGCTATTGAGAAAATTACCTCTACTTGGTTCACCAGTTATACACCTGTAACCTTCTAGCGATTTAGACACATATTAGGAACAATTTAGCCCTCAAAATTAAAATAATTTCTTTCAATCAAATCATTTTCTATATTATAACATAGAATACTGTAAATATTAGTTTAGGATATTTTGGTGTCTTGTTCTGGTTACCTTTCTTACTTCACAAATAATAATTTTTTAATAATACCCCTTGAGTCAACATTTGTTTTTTATACTCGATAGCAAGTTTTAAAACTTTAATTCCTAACTTTGCATTTCCTCACAGAACGACCGTCTCATGATTGGACAATATGTCACAATGTTTGGTGATGTTATAAGTCATGTCAACATATCTGCAGTAAAGTCAGAAGATGGCGGCGAATACGAGTGCAAAGCAATATCGCGGGCAGGTGAAGCATCTCATTCGGCACGCTTGAACATCTACGGTGAGTGGAGCTAATATAAATACAAACATTCATACATAGAAATATTAATAAAACACATATGACACCCTCAGACCGATTGACAGGATGTTCTAATATACTTGAAATTTTTGTGGAAATGAACATCGCGCTTTTCGCTGAAGTTCATATATTTTATTTGTTTGCTTAGCTTTTTTTACACACCTACAAGGTTACTCAAATAAATATTTTTTTTCTCACCCACAGGTATGCCATATGTGCGCATGATGCCGAAACTATCTGCAGTGGCGGGAAAGACCTTTTTTCTCAAATGCCCTGTGGCAGGATATCCAATCGACAGCATCATCATAGAGAAAGGTAAGCGTGCATGTACGAGTTCATATTTATTAATTTGCAAGCGCACATACAAATATGCACATAACGTTCATATGAACTTTGCTGACAGCTCAGCGTTTGTACCGTCAGTCGGTTTCAATGTGAGGAGTAACTTGCGAACGAAATTCTCCTTCTGCGAGCATTTCCGCTCAACGAGTTTATTGCATATTGTATAGAGTACGAATGTGGCATGCAGCATGTGGTAAGTGATGCTTTTGGGGCTTTGCATGTTTAGTTGGAACGCATCTGCTCACATTGGGGTGATCCTCAAATGCAATTTAAACAAAAATTCACTGGAGCATACATCGAAAATCAGCAGCAGTAGTATTTCAAATTGTTAATAAAATCAAGCCTAACCAAAACTTTGTTGTTCCATTGCCGTGGATGTTTGCTTTCATAGCGCTGCCCACTGGTTCTTATAGGTAAGGCTAGGTTAGGCTGGCTGAACCTTCAAAATGGTGAGAGACCGACTGCTAAGTAAAGTCCTTTGTAAATCCATATATATCCTTTAAAAATTATAGCAAATATCTCATACCGTCAGAAGTTGTTAAAAATATTCGAACTAGAGCATTTTAAGGTGTTTTATTCGCCCAGAGATGAATTGATTAGTAATATTTTATAAAACTAGGGTAACTGTTATGATTTATGTCACTAAGCAATTATAAGAATTTCTTTTATAAAACAAACTACCCTAATGCTTCTTTAAATTCAAAAAATTCACGTAATTGTTTTGTTTTCATTACGCCACTCACTCACACATGTACGTGCACATTTCCATTGCAGATGGCGTCAGATTGCCAACGAATATATGACAGCGTGTTCAGAACGGCACCCTACTCATCGAGAATGTGCAACGCACCGCCGATCAGGGAACCTACACTTGCATCGCCCGCAACAAGCACAACTACACGGCGCAACGGACGGTGGAGGTGAAAGTTTTGGGTGAGTTAAAGTTGAAGTTGAGGTTGCAGTTGATGCGGCGAAATTTTCGTTGATAACATTGGTAGTGGTGTTTCGATTTGCTGCCCACGTTGGGTGGCTGCAAATTTGGAAATTCCACCAGACTAATTTTAATTTGTCTGGAGTAGTTAATGAAAAACCGCAAAATGATGAAATGTTTGCGCCTAGCTCGATATGAATTTTGGTAAATATGGAAACTTGTATTTGAAACAATACGAAAAAAGCTACGAAAAAATACAATACCCGCAAGTGGTGAACTCGTTATAAATCGCCGAATTGTATTGTTGTTGGTTTTACGTATTCGGAAAAGTTATTGCGAAATAACTTATGTTTAGCATAACTAAATTTGAGCATATATTCGGAGAGTGGTGGCCAGAGGTTTAGAAACTTAGAAAGAGGTTAAGTTGAACTTTAATTGGATTTAGCTACAAATAATTTTCATTAATTTACGATTTGTGGCTTTTTTTTATCAATAAAAACTTTCTTTTAAGATTTGAATTTTAACTTTATTATATCTTTTGTTTATTTATATAAAAAAAGATTTCTAAACAATTCAAGAATTTCCTTAATGTGAAATATTGAGTTTTCAACGAAGCTCTTAAAAGCCAATCGTATATCTACAAGGTTTGTCCGGAAAGTAATATTCCTGAATTTCTTCTGCCGCGACTGTACTGCGTAGCGTGCGCGGACCAATTAGATTCGGTAGAGGTCGTTCCTAACTAACGAACGAGAGAGAGTTGTCTCCGAGGATCTGGAGAGTCAGAACAAACAATTTCGCGCGACGTGTTTCTGTGAGTGGAGCAAGCCGAAAATGCAGCGTTCGTTTTAGCAGAGGTACGCCATTAAATTCTTTGTGAAACTCGGTAAATCTGCGACAGAGTCGTTTGATATGATCAAGCAGGCTTACCCAGATGTTACTCTAGCAAGAAGTGGTGTGTTTCGGTGGCACGAGGCCTTTTTTGCAGGGCACGGGAAGCGGTCGCTGATGAAGACCGTGCTGGGAGACCTGTGACTTCGACAAACACCGACAATGAGACTCCTGTGCAGAAAGTTTTGAACTCAGACCGTCAACTAAGTAATCGTTTAATTACCCAGATTGAAATTTATCAGACGCTGCTCACAGACGACCAGAAATTGCAACAGAGTGAAGTGTGTCAAAAAAATTTGAAGAAGAATAAAATAAAACAGAAGGAAGGGTCGGAAACCCTATAAAGTATATATATAAATGATCAGTATGTCGAGCTGAGTCGATTTAGCCATGTCCATCTGTCTGTCCGTCTGTCTGTCTGTATATATACAAACTAGTCCCTCAGTTTTTAAGATATCATTTTGAAATTTTGCAAACATCATTTTCTCTTCAAGAAGCTGCCGATATCGGACCACTATAACATATAGCTGCCATACAAACTGAACGATCGGAATCAAGTTCTTGTATGGAAAACTTTCACATTTGACGAGATATATTCACGAAATTTGGTATAGATTATTTTTTAAGGCAACAATGTAATCTCCGAAGAAATTGTTCCGATCGGATTACTATAGCATATAGCTGCCATACAAACTGAACGATCAGAACCAAGTTCTTGTATGGAAAACTTTCACATTTGACGAGATATATGCTATGCTATATATGCTTGGAAATCGCGCTGGCAGCTTTTAAAAAATTGTTACGATTGGTTCTATAATATTTTTTAAATCGTCTCAGTCCTATTACTTTCCGGTCAAACCCTGTAAGCTACGTAAAACTGCTTTTCCTTAAGCCTCATTTATATAACTTTGGCCACCCTCTCTCCACTAAAGCCACACAAAACGGTTCTAAATGCTTTAGAAACAGCCTCTCTATTACATGAAGTGATATAGAAAAGTTAACAAATAATATTAAAATATTTGAAAAGGTATTGATTACTTTTGAACACCACATTTTAGCGCCAATGTATCATATGCACATTTTAATAACAATTAATTTGAAGAATTTTCAGCAAAAGATACACAATAAAAGCCGATAGTAATTGCACATGCAAAAAATATGAAAATAAAAATAATAAAAAAAAAAATTTAAAAAGTTTTAAAACAAATAATAATATAAATATGAATTTTCACGCTACTCACAATAACAAAATATTTTAATTTGCACTGAGTAGTTTGCAACTCGTAAAAAATATTTTCGCATTTAAACTTCACGCTATTTCAATTACCTATAAAAATGCATTTTTTCCACGCCTGCTAAAAAAATAAAATGCACTAACACACACATACATGCATACACACAAACAGTTGCACAAAACACATGCACATGCTGGCATTTCCGCTTTCGCCCACTGAAATGAAAAGAATACACGAAAATATGATGCAGTTTAGCGGTGTTGAAATGAAAGAACAACACATCACACACGCTACACACACCCGCACTCATACAGTACTCACACACTAAAACTGTTTTAATTGTTCACCTCCTTTTTTTATACTTTTCTCTGCTTCTACTCTTCTCCTTCTTTACCTTTTTCCGCTTTATTCCTACTTTTCACTGCTGATGTTTTTATGCTATTCCTGTATTTTTTACCGTTATCTCTTTTTCCTACCTCATTTGGTGCGCATTTTGTTGTTGTCGTTGCTTAAATTTTCCCTTTATTGGCCTGCATACGAAATCTTTTTGCATTCACTGTACACACACAAAGATACGCACACACACATACAGACAGCACAATATTTTCGAATACCATTGCGCTCGCTTTGACATATCACGCTGGAGAGGCATTGATGAAATATCAAAATGTAATGATAAATGTTAATTAAGACTCTACGCATAGTCACACACATTCTCTCAACTATGATATTCATAAATAAAATAACAACAAACAAAAACGTTCTGAGCAAATAAATTAAGTTCAAAAGCTCACATCAAAATGAAGCTATAAAAACACCGCAATTTTACCGCACATCAAAACGCAATAAAATTCCTATCGTCAGCCGGTAACGATTGCTGAAATGCTTACACGAGCTTCTTATATAGGGTGATTTTTTAAGAGCTTGATAACTTTTTTTTAAAAAAAACGCATAAAATTTGCAAAATCTCATCGGTTCTTTATTTGAAAACGTTAGATTGGTTCATGACATTTACTTTTTGAAGATAATTTCATTTAAATGTTGACCGCGGCTGCGTCTTAGGTGGTCCATTCGGAAAGTCCAATTTTGGGCAACTTTTCGAGCATTTCGGCCGGAATAGCCCGAATTTCTTCGGAAATGTTGTCTTCCAAAGCTGGAATAGTTGCTGGCTTATTTCTGTAGACTTTAGACTTGACGTAGCCCCACAAAAAATAGTCTAAAGGCGTTAAATCGCATGATCTTGGTGGCCAACTTACGGGTCCATTTCTTGAGATGAATTGTTGTCCGAAGTTTTCCCTCAAAATGGCCATAGAATCGCGAGCTGTGTGGCATGTAGCGCCATCTTGTTGAAACCACATGTCAACCAAGTTCAGTTCTTCCATTTTGGCAACAAAAGTTTGTTAGCATCGAACGATAGCGATCGCCATTCACCGTAACGTTGCGTCCAACAGCATCTTTGAAAAAATACGGTCCAATGATTCCACCAGCGTACAAACCACACCAAACAGTGCATTTTTCGGGATGCATGGGCAGTTCTTGAACGGCTTCTGGTTGCTCTTCACCCCAAATGCGGCAATTTTGCTTATTTACGTAGCCATTCAACCAGAAATGAGCCTCATCGCTGAACAAAACACGCGCGCGAAACACATTTCGAACCGAACACTGATTTTGGTAATAAAATTCAATGATTTGCAAGCGTTGCTCGTTAGTAAGTCTATTCATGATGAAATGTCAAAGCATACTGAGCATCTTCTCTCTTTGACACCATGTCTGAAATCCCACGTGATCTGTCAAATACTAATGCATGAAAATCCTAACCTCAAAAAAATCACCCGTTACATACGCACGAACACATTTGCACTTGGATGAACAAAAAAATACCTTCGACATTGCAGCTTTGCATTCGTATCCAATTCCTGACGAAGTTATTATTTCTTACGTCAGCTGCACCCACAGCTTTATATTTTGGTTTCCAAAAACCAAAAAGGGGAACAAAATCTACACCTTCACATCATCGCTTCATTCAATCTATTTTTCTTTGTCTTAAGTTCATTTATCGCTAAAACTCAAACTAAGCTTCGTATTTTACGCGGGTTGCTGAATAAGTTTCTTCCCTGAAATTGTTTAAGATCACTAAGAGAATATTATCACTTCGCCAGTAACAAAAATTAGATCAGTTTTAGTTCGGTAATACTTAAATATTAGGTCATGATAGAAAAGGTTTCACGGTTAATCCCTGAGTTAAGACCGCAGATGAATTTCCGAAAGCAGTTTTTGTGAAGAAAACTTCTATAGTTGTAACTCAAGCATCACAAAAGCCTCTCGAACTAAGCACAACCGTTTATGGAAAATAAGTAGCTCAAGTTTGAAGACATGAGGTTGTGTTTGTCATAAGTTTGCAAAAGTGGGAAACGAAAAAATGTTGATTGTAGTGTGATCTTTCCTAGCTTGGACATCATACCATCACTATGTTTTGGCCTCCAATCAGATATTAAGTACCATGGATACCGTTAGTACACAAAACTAACTGATGAGCGTTGATGATAAGGATAACTTAAAAAAAAACTTGTTGTATTACAACAATACCGATCCGAGTTTTTGGACCCAATAAAATCTGACATATTATACCATAGAATATTGAGAAACACTGGAATGTTTTTTATGAACCCATACACCGTAGTTAATAACAATATTTTCAAAATAGATTGTTCCCAACCAAAAAAAAAATTTCACCGTAAAATGTTCCGACCCAAAATTCGTTTCAAGTTCATACAAATGATTACGTTAAGCAATTGTTTCATTTACATACATACAGGTACACATACATACTTCTTCTTCTTTACTGGCGTAGACACCGCTTACACGATTATACCTGAATTAACAACAGCGCGCCAGTCGTTTTTGTTTTCGCTACGTGCGCCATTTGGATATTCCAAGCGAAGCCAAGTCCTTCTCCACCTGGTCCTTCAAACGGAGTGGAGGAGACGCAGTACACGTGGGTCTAATACTTTCAGTGCTGGATTGTTTTCATTCATTGGGACGACATGTCCTAGCCAGCGTGGCCGTTTTCTTTTAATTCACTAAACTATGTCAATATCATCGTATATCTGATACAGCTCATTGTTCCATCGAATGCGATATTTGCCGTCGCCAACGTGCAAAGGACCATAAATCTTTTGCAGAACCTTTCTGTCGAAAACTTGTAACGTCGACTCATCAGATGTTGTCATCGTCCAAGCCTCTGCACCATATAGCAGGAAGGCAATAATGAGTGACTTATAGAGTTTGGTGTTTGTTCGTCGAGAGACACATACATACCTACACTACATTAATAACAGAAATGTTAATAAAATGCTCGAAAACGCAAGTAATAACATTTTTCACAACCCCTCCTCCACCTCAACCACCTTTTTTTTCCTCAGTGCACTTGGCACTTGATCAACACGCCTGTTTGCTTGCAATGAAAATTTATGCGAATGATCAGCATGCAGCACACGCACCACGCACGCACCTTATAACTCACCAACAAGCACCGCAGACGTTCACCAAACATACCCAGCGCACTTTAAGCTCTCTTCTACTGCATCCGCTTTTTATCTAGATATTTATTGTTTGAATTTCAGCAAAGCATATGCGCCCGCTGTCTTAAATAACTATTAAAATCACGTCCGTTGCAATGCACCGATTTATTACGCACATATTTTTTTTTTTTTTTTTTTTTTCAACCTATTTCACTATCTTTGAAATTCCAGTATATTTATACTCTCGCAACAAAGTTGCTAAGGAGAGTATTATAGTTTTGGTCACATAACGGTTGTTTGTAAGTCCTAAAACTAAAAGCGTCAGATATAGGGTTATATGTACCAAAGTGATCAGGGTGGCGAGTAGAGTTGAAATCCGGATGTCTGTCTGTCCGTCCGTCCGTGCAAGCTGTAACTTGAGATAACACGATGAAATTTAGTACACGTATTTCTTGGCTCCATAAGAAGGTTAAGTTCGAAGATGGGCAAAATCGGCCTACTGCTACGCCCACAAATTGACGGAAACCGAAAACATATAATGTGTCATAACTAAGCCATAAATAAAGATATTAAAGTGAAATTTGGCACAAAGGATCGCATTAAGGAGGAGCATATCTGGATGTAATTTTTTTGGAAAAGTGGGCGTGGCCCCGCCCCCTACTAAGTTTTTTATATATCTCGAAAACTACTATAGCTATGTCAACCAAACTCTATAGAGTCGTTTTATTAAGGCAATTACATATAAAGTTAAAAAATTGAAGAAAAAGGATAAAAAACACCCCCACCACCCAAACAAAAGTTATGTTGAAAATAAAAAAAAGTTCGTTAACCCACTAAAAAAAAAAGTCAGAAACACTAAATTTTACGGAAGAAATGGCAGAAGGAAGCTGCACGCAGGCTTTTTTTAAAAATCGAAAATGGGCGTGGCGTCGCCCACTTATGGACCAAAAAGCATATCTCAGGAACTCCTCGACCGATTTCAATGAAATTCGGTATATAATATTTTCTTAACACCCTGATGACATGTACGAAATATGGGTGAAATCGGTTCACAACCACGCCTTCTCCCAATATAACGCTATTTTGAATTCCATCTGATGCCTTCTCTGTATAATATATACATTAGGATCCAATGATCATAACGAATAAAACTTTACACAAATACGGTATTTGAGCTGAGGTATCCCTTGTGGAAAAATTGTCGTGATCGGACTATAACTTTTTAAGGTCCCTGGATATCGATCACGAAGAACTCAGTGCCTAACCTAACCCTAACCTAATTTTTCATCGAAAATATCGGTAAATCTCTCAGAATTTAATTCTAATTAATTTTACATCAAAATAAAAAAATATGTAAATATGTCGATTATCACTTTATCATGCGAGAATATTAAATGTTCGGTGACACCGGAACTTAGCCCTTCCTTACTTGTTTTTTTTACTTTTTCTGTTCTTCCTCTTCTTCTTCCATTTTTTGGTCTCCACCATTTATGTTGTGTGCACATTACGATTTGCATTTTGCATTTCTGCATCTGAACCTGCATTTGCATCAGCATTGCGCATTCGCGACGCGACGTCATGGTGCGGCGCTCAAATGGCGCTCACGCACAGTTGTGTGTTTTGTCAACATCCAACGCCTGAACGGCCGATCCGCGCGCCGACAGCCGTCGACAGTCATAAATAATTAGTCCTCAATCATAAGTACCTATAGATATATACATATGTATATATATAGTACGTACATATGTATATATATTTGATTTTGTTGTATCTGCTCTTTGTTCTCGGACAGGCAAGCCAGAATCCTCATTATGGGGCATTGCGCTGTGTTGCATGCGGTCGTCCTTGGCTAAACAATGTTTATGGGTAATGGTTATGTGGTTTGCGGTCAAATGATTTATACCATCGTACATATGCATATTAATATCTTCACATATGCGTCTTCTATTTTCTTCTTCTTCTTCTTTACTGGCGTAGACACCGCTTACGCGATTATAGCCGAGTCAACAATAGCGCGCCAGTCGTTTCTTCTCTTCGCTACGTGGCGCCAATTGGATATTCCAAGCGAAGCCAGGTCCTTCTCCACTTGGTCCTTCCAACGGAGTGGAGGTCTTCCTCTTCCTCTGCTTCCCGCGACGGGTACTGCGTCGAATACTTTCAGAGCTGGAGTGTTTTCATCCATCCGGACAACATGACCTAGCCAGCGTAGCCGCTGTCTTTTAATTCGCTGAACTATGTCAATGTCGTCGTATATCTCGTACAGCTCATCGTTCCATCGAATGCGATATTCGCCGTGGCCAACGGCCACAGGACCATAAATCTTTCGCAGAACTTTTCTCTCGAAAACTCGCAACGCCGACTCATCCGTTGTTGATATCGTCCAAGCCTGTACCATATAGCAGGACGGGAATTATGAGCGACTTATAGAGTTTGGCTTTTGTTCGTCGAGAGAGGACTTTACTTTTCAATTGCCTACTCAGTCCGAAATAGCACCTGTTGGCAAAAGTTATCCTGCGTTGGATTTCTAGGCTGACATTGTTGGTGGTGTTTACGCTGGTTCCAAGATAGACGAAATTATCTACGACTTCAAAGTTGTGACTGTCAACAGGGACGTGAGAGCCAAGTCGCGAGTGCGACGACTGTTTCTGTGATAACAGGAGATATTTCATCTTGCCCTCGTTTACTGCCAGACCCATTTGCTTTCCTTCATTGCCTAGTCTGGAGAAAGCAGAACTAACGGCGCGGATGTTGAGGCCGATGATATCAATATCATCGGCATGAGCCAGCAGCTGTACACTCTTATAAAAGATTGTACCTGCTCGAATAATTTTCTCCAGCAGCAGATTGAAGAAGTCGCACGATAGGGAGTC
This sequence comes from Bactrocera dorsalis, assembly GCF_023373825.1. NCBI lineage: Eukaryota > Metazoa > Arthropoda > Insecta > Diptera > Tephritidae > Bactrocera > Bactrocera dorsalis. The sequence continues at coordinate 26,147,763 of NC_064303.1, read as the reverse complement.
GCAACGTCAGCTTATAGAGTCGTACTAGTTTTGCGGGGATACCAAATTCAGACATCGCGGCATAAAGGCAGCTCCTTTTCGTGCTGTCGAAAGCAGCTTTGAAATCGACGAAGAGGTGGTGTGTGTCGATTCTCCTTTCACGGGTCTTTTCCAAGATTTTGGCGCATGGTGAATATCTGCTCGGTTGTTGATTCACCAGGTCAGAAGCCACACTGATAAGATCCAATCAGCTTGTTGACGGTGGGCTTTAATCTTTCACACAATACGTTCGACAGAACCTTATATGCGATGTTGAGGAGGCTAATCCCACGGTAGTTGGCGCAGATTGTGGGGTCTCCTTTTTTATGGATTGGGCATAGCACACTTAAATTCCAATCGTTGGGCATACTTTCGTCCGACCATATTTTGCAAAGAAGCTGATGCATGCACCTTATCAGCTCTTCGCCGCCGTATTTGAATAGCTCGGCCGGCAATCCATCGGCCCCTGCCGCTTTGTTGTTTTCCAGTCGGGCAATTGCTATTCGAACTTCTTCATGGCCGGGTAATGGAACGTCTACTCCATCGTCATCGATTGGGGAATCGGGTTCGCCTTCTCCTGGTGTTATGTGTTCACTGCCATTCAGCAGGCTGGAGAAGTGTTCCCTCCATAATTTAAGTATGCTCTGGGCATCGGTGGCTAGATCACCTTGGGGTGTTCTACAAGAGTATGCTCCGGTCTTGAAACCTTCTGTAAGTCGCCGCATCTGTTCGTAGAATTTTTCGAGCATTACCTCTGTCGGCCAGCTTATCGAGCTGTTCGTACTCACGCATTTCGGCCTCTTTCTTCTTCTGTCTGCAAATGCGTCTCGCTTCCCTCTTCAACTCTCGGTATCTATCCCATCCCGCACGTGTTGTGGTCGATCGTAACGTTGCGAGGTAGGCAGCCTGTTTTCTCTCCGCTGCGACACGGCACTCCTCGTCGTACCAGCTGTTCTTTTGCACTTTCCGAAAACCAATGGTTTCGGTTGCAGCTGTACGTAAGGAGTTTGAAATGCCGTCCCACAGTTCCCTTATACCGAGTTGTTGATGAGTGCTCTCAGAGAGCAGGAGTGCAAGCCGAGTAGAAAATCGTTCGGCTGTCTGTTGTGATTGCAGCTTCTCGACGTCGAACCTTCCTTGTGTTTGTTTGCGTACGTTTTTTGCTGCACAGAGGCGGGTGCGAATCTTGGCTGCAACAAGATAGTGGTCCGAGTCGATGTTAGGACCTCGGAGCGCACGCACATCTAAAACACTGGAGACGTGTCTTCCGTCTATCACAACATGATCGATCTGGTTGGTGGTTTTTCGATCCGGAGACAGCCAGGTAGCTTGATGTATCTTCTTATGCTGGAATCTAGTACTACAGACAACTATATTTTGGGCCCCTACGAAATCGATCAGCGTCAATTCATTTGGAGATGTTTCGTCATGAAGACTGAATTTTCTGTCCGTTGTACCAAAGGTAACTTCTTTGCGCACCCTGGCGTTGAAGTCGCCAAGCACGATTTTGACATCGTGGCGAGGGCATCTCTCATAAGTGCGCTCCAAGTACTCATAAAAGGCATCTTTTGTCACATCGTCCTTCTCTTCCGTCGGGGCTTGGGCGCAAATCAGCGATATGTTGAAGAACCTCGCTTTGATGCGGATTGTGGCTAGACGTTCATTCACCGCAGTGAATGATAGTACTCGGCGACGGAGTCTCTCTCCCACCACGACTCCAACACCAAACTTGCGCTCCTTTATGTGGCCACTGTAGTAGATGTCACAAGGACCTACTCGTCTCTGTCCTTGTCCCGTCCATCGCATTCAGCCTTTAGTTTCACGAGGACACCAACCAGCTGGGCAACATCACCTTCCAAATTAAGGGACCGGACATTCTAGGTGCATGGCTTTAGTTCGTAGTCCTTATTTCGTTTGCCATTGTTGTCATCAAAAGGGGGGTCTCTCATCCGAGGCTTATAGTTGATTTTCATTGGGGGTGTTTTTTTACGTGGCGGGTCCCAAACCCAGCGCACAACCCTAAGTAGGGGATATTTCGCCTTCTCACTTTAGCTCGCCTTCAAACGGATGTTCTTAGGCTACCCAGAGGATACTTGGTCAAAGACCGGAAGTCGTGAGCTGCTTGAGTCATATGTAAAAAATCGTTTCTGGCCACTCCCAAGTGAATGGCGATCAGAGAACTTTCCTCACTTGCGTGAACTTCTACTCATGACTCAATTCTATTTTCTAGTCTACACAAATTTCTAATTAAACTAGATTGGAACTAAAGTCTGGTCTTTGAAAAGAAACCATATTTGACTGTATTCAAAGTCTTGTCATTGAAAGATACCTCATTTTTAATGGGAATTCGTTGAATAACATGGCGGCAAAATAGAGCCAGGTACGTACATACAGACATGTTTACTTTCAGTTAGAGGTAAACTTTGTGTTCTTGAATTTGAAAAACGCACAAAATGAAACTCAACCACATTTCAAACAAAACTATTGTTAATTAATGCAAACCACGAAACCGCAACTCAAATCAAAATGGCCAAATTGGAAAAAATATCACACAGATCACACATACAAAAACTCACTGCGAAGCAAAATTGAAAGTGCCAAGTATTCCAAGTGCCAATATAAAAAAACTAAATAAAATATCGATAATCGCATAGTTCTTGTAACTCTTTGCAAGCAACATTGTGATTGTCTCCCGGACAGTAGACCACGAACAAAATGTTGTGACCATGTACCTGCATTGCCTGAACTGATCGTTGTCCGAAACTTTTTTTCAAAACTTAAGTCAAGTCTAGTTAACAGTTCACAACTCATATGATACAATACACTCTCTAATTCTCAGTGTTGCAAAAAATTACTGTTATAATCTTAGACTTAAAAATTGACAATAATTTTTGTTCTACCAAGCTTGGTAAAGGGTGATTTTTTAAGAGCTTGATAACTTTTTTTTAAAAAAAAAACGCATAAAATTTGCAAAATCTCATCGGTTCTTTATTTGAAACGTTAGATTGGTTCATGACATTTACTTTTTGAAGATAATTTCATTTAAATGTTGACCGCGGCTGCGTCTTAGGTGGTCCATTCGGAAAGTCCAATTTTGGGCAACTTTTTCGAGCATTTCGGCCGGAATAGCCCGAATTTCTTCGGAAATGTTGTCTTCCAAAGCTGGAATAGTTGCTGGCTTATTTCTGTAGACTTTAGACTTGACGTAGCCCCACAAAAAATAGTCTAAAGGCGTTAAATCGCATGATCTTGGTGGCCAACTTACGGGTCCATTTCTTGAGATGAATTGTTGTCCGAAGTTTTCCCTCAAAATGGCCATAGAATCGCGAGCTGTGTGGCATGTAGCGCCATCTTGTTGAAACCACATGTCAACCAAGTTCAGTTCTTCCATTTTTGGCAACAAAAAGTTTGTTAGCATCGAACGATAGCGATCGCCATTCACCGTAACGTTGCGTCCAACAGCATCTTTGAAAAAATACGGTCCAATGATTCCACCAGCGTACAAACCACACCAAACAGTGCATTTTTCGGGATGCATGGGCAGTTCTTGAACGGCTTCTGGTTGCTCTTCACCCCAAATGCGGCAATTTTGCTTATTTACGTAGCCATTCAACCAGAAATGAGCCTCATCGCTGAACAAATTTTGTCGGACGTAAAGCGCGAAACACATTTCGAACCGAACACTGATTTTGGTAATAAAATTCAATGATTTGCAAGCGTTGCTCGTTAGTAAGTCTATTCATGATGAAATGTCAAAGCATACTGAGCATCTTTCTCTTTGACACCATGTCTGAAATCCCACGTGATCTGTCAAATACTAATGCATGAAAATCCTAACCTCAAAAAAATCACCCGTTAGTTTGGTCATATTTGTAGAGGGAATAAACAATGTTTGTTGTTACAAAGTGGTGTAAAATTTTGAGCTATGGGAATCCGTAAAATCTAATAACCTCAAATTCCAAAAAAGTTTGGATATGTAATACTTGATAGCTCATCGTCGATTAATTAATATTAAAATCACTTTGTCTTTTTTTTTTGTTTTTAAGCAATCCAGATCTCACGAAAAGGTTATGATCGTGCACTATTTAAATTCCAAATCACAAATTTGCGCCATTTCCATTGAAACTGTAAAACTGTATCTTCGATTGCCCAAGGTGGCATACAGGTATGACGGTACAGTTTGTATTGTTGTGGTAGATAGCTAAGTATAGCTATATCTATTTATAAAGTTAGAGACATATTTTCTTCTCGAATATAAAAAATACACAAAATGAAGCCCGACCACATTTAAGCAAGACTCTTGATAAATAATGTAAACTACGCAACTAGATAGTTTTCTTCACTTTCTATTATTGAAGAAAAAATAACCGAAATTTTTGTATGCCTTCTTTAAATTTTCCTTTTTCTAGTGTTCTAACTTTTTCACTATCTTTTACAGTTATGGAATGAAAATTGTTTTCCACGACGACTTTAGTCGTTAAAAGGTGACCAATTATATCCGCTGTCGTTTCATCGCCAGAGCCGCTAACCGACACGAGGAGCATGGTGTATAGATGAATTTTGAAGAATTGGAGGTTTCATCCACAAACTTAACGAAAGTGGGCAATTTCAAGTAATTTACGCAATACGTCCTTAGAAAAATATCTTCCACTTTGATCATCAAGACTCACGCGAACCAAAACACAAGAACTGTGGAATTTTAATGGTCTGGGCAGTGGCAATATTCTTGGTGTGCGAAATTCACATAAGTAAAATTTATTTATGCTGAAGCCGAAAGGAAACTGACAGGGAAGCTGATAAGGAAAGAGACAACAGAACTCAGCTCTCTGCCAAAGAATTGGTCGAAATTAATTGTAACGAATTTGTTTAAATGACTTCATCATCTTCCCGCATATATACACCACTCTGCCTGGGAAAAACTGGCGCACCCTAGGACAACACCACCACGCTCAGCCAGCGATCACCGCACGACGACACCATACACCATCAACTTAACAAAAAGGAATTGGAAAATCGCTTACTGACACTTCGCATGTCAACTTTCGTCACCCTCATTTTCGTCAGCGAGAGTTCGCCCATCAACATCAACATTAGCACACGAACATTGGTCTTCAAGAGCTTCGCATATACACGGGCCGCCTCATCTTCTCGCTACTCTCGCGACTAACCTATTCGCCGTCGATTCGCGGAATCTCGATCGCCAGCTCCGGCAAATCATAATCTTTTATATAAATTTATATTTTATAAATAAATTCGTTAAAAAACCCAAAGTGTATAAAGTGTTTGTTTTTTGAATTAAAGCAGTAGTGTGTGCTCCACATTACATTGGATATATGTAATTAAACATGCTAGTGAAGTGCTTTATCACAAAATAGAAATGCTGATTGGGTATCCGAATACAGAAATAAATGAAATATATAAAGTTAAATGCAAATCTAAATTATTTCTAGTTTTTATTTTATTTAAGTCAGTAGGATCTACCATACGTCATAGATCAAAAAAGGCTTGAAAGTTAGATGCTTCGTTAAAAAAGAATTAGAAGATTGTTGTGATTAAAATCACAACTACGGCAGATATCCCATTCCAAATAATGATAAAATTCTTAACAAGTAAGGTAGGCTATAATCGCGTAAGCGGTGTCTACGCTAGTAAAGAAGGTAGACTCAACGTGAAACTTCTAAAGAAACGGGCTGTAAATCGATATGTGACATGGTCTACGGAAAGGGGGCTTAGGTGTCAAAAAATAAATTTTCAATTTTTAGTTGAAGAAACGAGTTGTTTATTTTTAAAAGCTGTTTCCTAGAAAACTAGTTTTCGAACATTAGCTCCCTTTTCGTAGACCAGGTCACATATATTGAGTTTTAAAATTATTATTGGGTTTAAAAATGCACCAGCAACCTTTGAAAGAAAGGACAACATCGTTGCGTTTGCGTGATTTTGGAGAAGTTTTAAGGGAAAGATTGTATGGTAAAAGGTACGGCTATAGCTTCTAGAGCTACACTACATTAACAAGTACATCCGCTAAACAGTGTTGTCGTAGATTGAGCGAAGCAAATGTAACGAACATAACATTGGCTTTGCGTACAGTCTGGTTTAATTACAGAAGAAGCCTTCAAAATAGTATTATATTCGATTATTTAAGAAAGCATATCACTTTATTTAAGGAACGCCATTAAAACATCTTAATCTTAATTACGGTTACTTTTTCCACAACATTAATGTCTTGGTTGAGTTTCTTTTCAAAGTGCAAAGACTAAAGTCAGCAAGAAAGCCTTATAGCTGATTTCGGCGATATAGAAAATAAAACGATTATCGATTTCATCACAAAAATGTCAATATGTCATGGGGATATTTTAAGCTTTTACAATTTTTCTTACAAAACTGCTCTGCTTAATTATACATATCGGCTATTTAAATCTGATTAGAAATTCCTGTTCAGTCAGCATTAGAATATGAACTACGCAATCGAATTTTTATTAAATTTATTCAGGGAAATAATAGCGATGTAATGATTTCAGTTAGTTCTTATAGCGTATAAAAATATTTATTTCGAGATTTCAAATGTATAATCACACCTCAGTCTTTAACAATGAATAATAATTTTCACCAAAATACTTCCAAAGTTTGAATTCAAAGAAGAGACCGCATGCCTGGAACTGCTGTCAACACCATTTCCTGTCGCAAATTGCTGTTCTAACAACAGTAAAAATAAATGCAAAATAGAGCAGCCATTTCCGCACAAAACAGTACCATATACATATAGTTAGCTGAGCTTTTTCCATTTAACGCTTGGTTTGCCGGCCAGCCTGGTGTACTGCTGTTTTGTTACGCTCGCGCCGTCAATTAGGAGCAGAGTGTAAAAAACTAAAAGCAAAAACGAAAACGATGATAAAACCATGCAGTTACAGCATGAATTGTTCCGACTTACAGCAATAATAACAAAAACTCCATACATAACAGTGACCAAATCCACATTCAGTTCAGGCGTAGTCGCCGAAAATAAAAATTTTAATTAAATTTTTAAACGGTAGGCATGCGAGTATTTGGGCATAAAACCGGAACAAATTCATAGGCACACAAGTAGAAAAATATTTGATGGTATAAAATTTTTCTTTACATAACAATTTGTTAACAGAAATTTTCAAGAACGCAACAGACAATTGAGCTTCAGCCACCAGCAGCCTTAGACGGCATCTAGACGGGGACGCTTTTGGACGAATTTGATTAATTCTCTTTTGGTGTTGCTCATTACGATCTCACTAGCGACATATGTCCAACTTGAGTCATCCTTTTTTTTGCATTTTCGTTCACATCACATTTTCAAGATTTGTACGCGGTGAAAAAATATTTAATATAATACATAATCACCCTTTTCTAAAACATTTCTCGGATATTAAGCATATTTTCATATAACATACAAATAATAGATAACAATATTATGAGAACAACCGAACGACCGATTAAAAATATGCAACTTTTCCCAACGGTAAATTCGCAATAGCGTAACGAGTATAATTTGTCAATCGTTGCATGATTTCTTCCCCTAAAATTTCACACTCATTATTACTTCCGGCGCGTGTATAATAAACAACACATTTGTTATTGCACTAGTCGAAATGTGAGCATAAACACATAATAAAATGTGAGAGTGCGAAAAATCCGAAACCTATTCATGCACCGACGAACAAAATTAATGAAAGCATGTCCCATTTTGAATAAGCCACAATTAGCGCTGTTAAAACTGTGAATGTCAAGTACTGATAATTGAGGTTAACTGTCACATTGCAGGAATGATACGGAAACATGAAAACAAACTAAACCACACTAGGGTTGTTGAGTGTGCTAAATGTTGTTTTTAAACACTCATGACAGTGTGAAGTTCTTCAGACCTACATAGCTTTGTAGAGGTGATCGACACTTTTTTTTGTGGCAAACTAACCCACTTGTCTTCTTGACCATTCGGAGGGTTAAAGCTACTACATAAAGTAAACAAGGAACAGATATTGAAAACTGAGGCTTGTTGAATGATAAAAATATGTATTCTAAAGATGTTTGATCGGTTTCGGAAAAGTGATATAGCCTAATTTATTATTAGGGCAAATACTAGTTATTTTGTCTATACTATACATATTTCTATTAGATGAGGTTGACGATTTCGTCCTAGGCACCTTGATATCTCTGTTGCCAGCAAAATATAAATTCGCGAATTATAATTAAAATATAATCAAATATTTTGGTAGTAATAGAGTTTATATTGTCTTAAACTCGAGTTTAGTGATATTTGAAAATTATTCTACAACTCTGCCATCCCCTTCAAAGTAGACCCCTTGGGCAGCTATACAGCGATTCCAGCGCGTTTTCCATGCTTTGTAACATTTTTGGAACGCTTCGTCTGGGATGTCCGCAAGTACCCTCGTCACGGCCGCCTGGATGTCCGTAATCGACTCAAAATTGGTTCCTTTGACCACCGATTTTGTTTTAGGAAACACGGCGATCCCTTTAGAGGCCAAATACTGGGACACGCTGAAGGCGGTGTGGCACGGGGCGTTGTCGTGATGGATGATCCAGTTACGAGCGATGTCTGGGCGCACCCTGTTGACTCGTTTTCGCACGCCGCGCCTCGTCTTCCAAGCTTTCACGCCCCTCCTTAAACTCTTTGTGCCATCGAAACACCTGAGCCCAACTAAGAGCAGTATCATCATACACTCTTACAATTTTAGCGTACGTTTCCGAAGCAGTTTCGCCCAATCTGTGGATAGGGGAGGGATGCCGGAAAAAGAGAAAGTGAATTGACATCACGGTTACAGGTTTACCACAAGCGCAGCAATAAAATCAGTCTCATTATTTAATTGTCAAACCGTGTATTATATATAGCGAAAATTTCAAAAATTTAATTTAGATTTATAGGGAAAAGAACCGCTTTAGACACTAGCCTCAGAATATTTCATTATATCATTCATACTTTTGTAGTAATTTTATTAACTTTGAACCTGTTTCACTCCCTCTGAGAACACGTTCATGTGCAGGACTTTTATACAAAGCTATGTTGCTATGGTAACCAACTGTGTGAGAATTCCCTGAAAACCTTCTTCAGAAAGAGAAAGTAAAATTAAGAGACACTCGCTTATTTGAAAACTCAGTATGAACAAAGTTTGTTTATCGTTATTATTATGAATAACGAATACTTGTGCTATACGAAACCACGCGGTACATTGAAATAACATTTAATAATCAAATACAGACAATAATACAAACATGCGCATCATACATGGTCAGGTCATTTACGAAGCACGTGTTTGGTAATGGCATACAAATACTACTTCCACGTTTATATGTATACCTTTATACATAGTAAATACCATAAATCTATATCACATAACGGGTGATTTTTTTGAGGTTAGGATTTTCATGCATTAGTATTTGACAGATCACGTGGGATTTCAGACATGGTGTCAAAGAGAAAGATGCTCAGTATGCTTTGACATTTCATCATGAATAGACTTACTAACGAGCAACGCTTGCAAATCATTGAATTTTATTACCAAAATCAGTGTTCGGTTCGAAATGTGTTTCGCGCTTTACGTCCGACAAATTTTGTTCAGCGATGAGGCTCATTTCTGGTTGAATGGCTACGTAAATAAGCAAAATTGCCGCATTTGGGGTGAAGAGCAACCAGAAGCCGTTCAAGAACTGCCCATGCATCCCGAAAAATGCACTGTTTGGTGTGGTTTGTACGCTGGTGGAATCATTGGACCGTATTTTTTCAAAGATGCTGTTGGACGCAACATTACGGTGAATGGCGATCGCTATCGTTCGATGCTAACAAACTTTTTGTTGCCAAAAATGGAAGAACTGAACTTGGTTGACATGTGGTTTCAACAAGATGGCGCTACATGCCACACAGCTCGCGATTCTATGGCCATTTTGAGGGAAAACTTCGGACAACAATTCATCTCAACTATACTATTTTTTGTGGGGCTACGTCAAGTCTAAAGTCTACAGAAATAAGCCAGCAACTATTCCAGCTTTGGAAGACAACATTTCCGAAGAAATTCGGGCTATTCCGGCCGAAATGCTCGAAAAAGTTGCCCAAAATTGGACTTTCCGAATGGACCACCTAAGACGCAGCCGCGGTCAACATTTAAATGAAATTATCTTCAAAAAGTAAATGTCATGAACCAATCTAACGTTTCAAATAAAGAACCGATGAGATTTTGCAAATTTTATGCGTTTTTTTTTTAAAAAAAGTTATCAAGCTCTTAAAAAATCACCCTTTATTAATCAAAAAAATCTTACAATAACTTGCTTGATATTGGAAGATCTAATTCAGCTACCGCAACTATACACCAATATCATTCGAAGTTACACAGATTGACTTTTTTTTATGGCCAGAAGGGGTGAAAATTTCATATTCTGTACATATAATTGTTAAAACTGTGCAACTTTTTTGTATTTCTCTACTCCCCTATTGTATAATAAATATTTTGGATCATTCTTTATATCCATGTACGTTTATTGGAATCCATTAAAAAGTAAGTAATAATATGTTTTTGGTTGTAAGAACATTGCTAACATCCAGCCTTAGATATTCCTGCTGGGTGTTTTAATGTGCTCTTTATGTTTATTTTCTCTCGGTAAAGGAGGTACAATACCATTATCAACTCAGAAATTTGGTGAGTTTGCCAGCGACAGCTAATTTCTTTGTTCGGTTTGGTTTTAGAGTTTTTCTGTTTCTATTAATTTTTGCCATTTTCTAGTTTCCATACCGCTTTTGTTTGCTCACTTCTCTTCGGTTTTCATATATCATGAAAGTCTTTGATGAGTGGTGCATGCTTCCAATAGGCAGCTGGAAGTGAAGCAGAGAGATAGTAAAATATCGGATGTCGTAGTCATATCCACATGCTATGCACATACACAATGTGATTGAACAAATAACATTGGACGGTGAACAATGACGTTACCACGTAAAATTTTTCAACGGTGGAAAGCCATGAAAAGAGTGATGTTCGTAAAATGTTTGCATACAAACACCTTCGTTGCCATGGCATCATCAAAAATAGGTTAGAAAAACCGATATATATCGGAAAAAATTTCTTACTGAGCTTAATGAAAATTCAATAGTATACACTGATCGACTTTTCATTTGAAGTTTGTATGGCTTAATTCTTTTTTAGGAGGCTTAAAATGACATGGACTTGTAACTCATGGGGTAAATATATTTACTTTAATAAGCTCGGAGAACCATCTCTTCAATTTATTGAAAGGGTGCTTTGAAAAAGCTTACATGGGGTTCTTTAGTTCTTGGTTATTAAGCGCACTCTGAAGTTATCCAACAAACCGAGGGATCCATGAATTTTTAGGACGTCTGTGAACAGTAGATAAAAATCTCTTTCTCTATAGAAAGATAATAGGAATTATTGAAAATACAAGTATGAACCTTTGTTTGACAGAACCTAAGATCTTCAATTTTTCATTAAAAGGCCAAAATGCAGAGCTTACACAACCAAAGCAGTAAATCAGTATAGGAATAAATCATAAAAATAAATTTTCTGGATTACAGTATGAGTTTTAAGGAAGCGTGTAAATAAAAGTGCAGGTATGCCGGCGAAGAGTTTTGTCAAGGTTGTCAAAGCATAAACCATTATACCCCAGTTCCAAATTTATCGCTTAACAGCACAAAGGACGTTTGTTCGAAATTAAAAGTGAGGTCACTGCGGAACTATTCTCGTTTGCCAGAGATGTCGAGCTGACGACTGCGACAATAACAACACTCTGCGCTGTACTCATGCTCTCCGGCCAACTCAGCGTTCTATCAGTTGAAAAAAGAAAAAAAATGAGTTGCAGCAATGCAAACAATGAGGTTAAAATAAAAACAACAAACACTTTTTTCATATCGACGTTGAAATTGCTTTTGTTATCTTCGTTGTGCACTTCGAGTTAAGGCCCACCGTTCACACAATTTCATTTGCATAGCCTGTTCCGCCTGGTTGCTACCTACTGTATGGTCGGTGGATCACGGGTGTTGCTGTTGCCATTGCTGTTGGTGGGTTGGAGAAGCAGTCCATAGTAGCGTCGTATGTAAAGTATATGAATTTATCGCCCTGCTGCATCTGCAACGGTCAAATATCGATTTTTGTTAAATCAGAAACTTTATGCAAAGAATGTACAGAAAGCTGGAGGTGTGTATATAACTGTGTACACATGTTGAAATATGATGACAGCTGGATTCTACAGTGATTGAAATGGTCGCCAAACTATTTAATATGAATTCAGAAATCCGGCTTGAGTTCTGAGCTTCGGACGCACCGTATACAAGTTTGACACTGGGACCACCTTAGGGCAAAATTTATTATATCATAATACAATAGATTTTTGATACAAAAGTTTTATCTCTAGGCTGACGATTTCTCCCATTCTCCTTTATAGTGTGTGCAGTTCACTAAGAAATTTCGGATTTATGTAATAAATCTCTTACACATAATAAATTTGTTGGAAGGTGGTTCGAAATTTTACTACATTAATATCATAGAAAATGCTATTTTAACCAGCTTTCCTCCTTGTACGTTTTGTTTATGTTATTTTTTTTTTTTTTTTTTTTTTTTTTTGATAAAAACTAAGTTAATTAAAAGAAGTTTGTTTGGTAAAAAGACTTCAAATTCAATGTGTAATTCAAGCATTTTATTATGCACATAGGCTTGTGTGTTGTTATGCAACTGAGTGCACACACCTATTTGCAAATACTATTAACCACATACATACATATCTACTGGGTTAATATGATATAATATGAACTTCTCTATTCATAGTTTCACGTTACGTATACGCCATGGTCGCAAGAAGTCACAGTAGTGGGAATTAAGCTCGCCTATACTAACTCCGCGGATTTATTAATACTTTCGTTTTGCTTTCGCTGTTATGGTTTTTTGTTTTTCTGCTCCTTAATTTTGTTAAAAATGCCACAATTGAAATGGTTGGGGCTGCCAGCCATATGAGTTTAATCGTTCTACTCTTCACAATGTGCATATCCTCGCTTCAACCGACGCTTGCTCTGTGGACGGCAAATTGTTTTTATTTTGCTGTCGGCATACGAATTCTTCCATCTGCATAGTGAAAAGTCTCTGAAGATAGCAGCAACGGTGTGTTGATGACAGATGCGACAGTGACTGCGACAGTGACTGCGACTGTGACGGCTGTGATCTTATGACCTTAAAGCAATTTTTTACAGTTTTTGACGATTTTAAAGGTATTAATGTCCTCTTACGGGCCGATTCTTTTACGAAGTCACTTTTTTAATATATGTAAAATCGTACTTTTCATCCAGGGTTGTTACAAATTCTTTTGAGATCTATTTTATGGCAGATATATAATATAATCAAAGTCATGATATTTTGCCCTCAAATAACACTTTCCCCTGAGTGGTAAAAATTGTATCTTAATTTTAGCTCCGATAATTTTAAATATATCTTGCGACAGAATTAATTGATTATTACATAAATTTAAAAATTAAATTTTGGAACTGGCTAACTTTATTTGCTTTCTATGATGATCGAATAAAGACCTAACGGATTAGCAAAAGCCTTAAATTTTTTCTCTTCTCTCTACCTCTTGATAGGCATTTCCTTGCAATTAATGTTTCGGTTTTAACAGCCTAGAACATAATAAAAAAAATAATACCGGATCTAAGAAAGGACTCTTAGTATTTATCCCAAAAGTAGTTCTTACAACTGAGACCGATAATTATGCACGCGGTTAATATATCTTTGGTACTTTAGGCGTAGTTTTAAACACTTAAATTCTTAAAGAACCCTGCAACATTGACATACTAAAAGTAAGCCGAAACAAATATCTCATACCTATAAAGTGTTTTCCAAAGTAAACAGAACTTAAAAAAAACCGGAATAAATGGGTTTTTGGCAAAATTCATTTATTATATTCAAAATAGTCTCCTTCTGCTTCAATACAGCTTTGTTCACGGCCCAAAAGCATGTCGAAAGAGAGGTTTAGCTCGTTGGCCGGTACGGCCGCCAGTATGCCGGTGCAAGCCTTTTGAATAACCTCTACGTCTGCATAATGCTTTTCTTTCATGGGCAAATGCATTTTTCCGAAAGGGAAGAAATTGCACGGTGCCATATCAGGTGAATGCTGGGAGTGGTTAATGGTTAAAATGTGATTTTTCGTCAAATAATCGGTAACAAGCGTCGATCGATGAGACGGCGTATTATCGTGCAATAAACGCTAACTTTCATCTCCGCGATATTCGCCGTACATGACGAATACGGCGCACCAAACGCTCCAAAGCTCCAAGGTAAAATACCGCGTTAACGTTTTAGCCGGGTGGAACAAATTCTTTGTGGACAATACCCTTGGAGTCATAAAAACAAATCAGCATTGTCTTCACTCTTAGCTCGCCCGGGGCCTTCCATTCACCACTATGGCTTTTCGTTTCGGGATCATATTGGAAACCCCACGTTTCGTTACCGTTCACATATTTGTAAAGGAAGTTTTTGTCCTTTTTGGGCCTCTTCATTAGTGTCCTTCGAATGTTGAATTCTGAGCAATTTTGGTCGTCAATCAAGTTGTGCTGAACACACCTTTCGTATGTCCAAATGTTCGGTAAAAATGCGATAAATCGATGATGTTCAAGTCCGTTTCCAGGAATTTCAATGATGATTTCGGCTGATTTCTGATGAATTCACGCACAGTTTCGATGGAATTTCCGTTGATCACGGATTTTGATTGGACCATGCTGATCGTCATTTATGTCCTCACGACCACTTTGATAATGTTGAAACCACTCCGTGCACTCTGCTACGAGATATGCCGTCATTGCCATAAACTTGTTTCATCAATTGAAACGTTTCGGTAAAAGTTTTACTAATTTTAATACAAAATTTAATGTTGGCTCTTTGTTCGGAGCTCATTTTCGCACCGATAGCACAAACATACTGATACTTAAAACGCAATAACTTCACTTCAAATCAAAATATCATGAAAATCTCACTGGACAATCGATAAAGATAGCAGATACCAACGCACCAGTCGACATATTGATGGCACCATCAAATGGCGCTAGATTCAAAGTCCTGTTTACTTCGATCCATCTGTATATTTATACCTGAACAGGGTATATTAACTTTGTCACGATGTTTGTAACACCCTGAAGGAAGCGTCGGAGATCCTATAAAGTATTTTGTAAATAATCAGTATGTTGAGCTGAGTCGATTTAGTCATGTCCGTCTGTCTGTCCGTCCGTCTGTCCGTCTGTCTGTCTGTATATATACGAACTAGTCCCTCAGTTTTTAAGATATCCTTTTGAAATTTTGCAAACGTCATTTTCTCTTCAAGAAGCTGCTCATTTGTCGGAACGGCCAATATCGGATCACTATAACATATAGCTGCCATACAAAATGAACGATCGGAATCAAGTTCTTCTATGTAAAATTTTCATATTTGACAATGTATCTTCACAAAAGTTCACTATACAAACTGGACGATCGGAATCAAGTCCTTATATGGAAAACTTTCACATTTGACAATGTATCTTCACGAAATTTGGTAAAGATTCTTTTTTAAGCCAACAATGTAATCTCCGAAGAACTTGTTCAGATCGGATTGCTATAGCATATAGCTTTCATACAAACTGAACACATAGTTACTAACAGAAATGCACCTGTGAAGGGTATTTAGCTTTGGTGCAACCGAAATTAACATTTTTTCTTGTTTTGTTATAATTTTGTATGTGTATGTGTTGGTGGCACGCAAATTATATTAGGGAAGTTTTTGTATTTCTGTCGTCATTTTTGCGTAGATAAACAATCAGTACGTATTTGTATGTGACTATCTAAGTTGGAGTACGAGCTCAATAGAAAGCAATTGTTACGAGTTCTTACTCTTCTATATTTGGGTTGCCTCTGTTTAATGCAATAGTGTTGGTGTGTATTTTAAGTGGCTTGTGTGTGCGACTGATTGAAGGATGTAGGCATGTGTAGAAGATCACGCAAGTGAGGAAAGGTCTCCAATTGCCATTTATTTGGGAGTGACGATTTCGAGTCTTTTACATATGACTCAAGCAGCTCACGACTTCCGGTCTTTGACCATGTATCCTCTGGGTAGCCTAAGAACATCCAGTTGAAGGCGAGCTAAAGTTAGAAGCCGAAACTCCCATTCACAGGGTTGTGCGCTGGGTTTGGAATCCGCCACGTAAAAAGCGCCCGAATGAAAGATTATCAACTGCCTCGGATGAGAGACCGCACTTTTGATGACGACCCACGCAAATGTGTTAAGGATTACGATTTAACGGCAGGTACCAGTCCGGTCCCTTAATTGGGAAAAAGCCGCTGTTGAGCCGGTTGATGTCTTCGTTAGAGTGAAGGCTGACATCACCGCCCTCCAAGAAGTATGTGTTGGACGGGACAAGGACTGATATGAGTAGGTTCTTTTGACATTTACTCCAGTGGCCATATAAAGGAGCGCAAGTTTGATGTGGAATGAAGACTCCGTCGAATGTGGAAGAAAGACTCCGTCGCCGAATACTATCAGTCAATCTAGTGGATGAACGTCTAGCAGCCACAATCCGCATCAAAGCGACGTTTTTCAACATTTCGCTGATTTGCGTCCAGATGACACCGAAGCAAATGGGTCTAGTGGTTAACGGGTGCAAGACGAAATATATTCTGTCATCGAACAAGCAGTCGTTGCATTCGCGACTAAGCACACAGGTCACTTTTTACAGTCATAACTTTGAAGTCGTTGATATTTTCGACTATCTTGAAACAACGTCCACCTCGAAGTCCAACGCAGAATAACTGTTACCAACAGGAGCTACTTTGGGCTGATTAGGCAAGTTTTCGAGAAAAAGGTTCTACGATAGATGTATGGTCCTTTGCGCGTTGGCCACGGCGAATATCGTATTCGATGAAACGATTCACGATCGCAAGTCTGCGTAGAAATTTAGTCAAATATCGATTCAATCTTCAGTTTTAAAATTGCAAAAAAAAAAAATATAAAAGTTAAAAGTTATACATCCAATTGTTGGTATTGAACAGTAGAGTGAATACAAAATTTGTTTACTTCTTTTTGTGTGTAGATATGTATATAAAGCGATATAAAGCGTGCTTGGCTGTAGATGTTCGGCCATTACCTATGAACGAGAATCTCAGGTCAAAGTTTTGTTTAATTAAAAGGAAACCGTTTTTCCAAAATTTATGTGTGCGCTATAAAAATACTTTCACAGAGCAAAGGCAATATGCTCATTTTTTTACATATGTATATCGTCACCTGAAATGCAAAATAACGTATCATCAAAAAATTCGAAATTGAATGTCTTATTGATTACGTTTCACTACTTCAAATTGCATACATAATATTACATATGTTGAAAATTTTCAGGTTCTGCGGTCAGATATAAGCAAGTTTTAACCAATATTAAAATTTTGTTTCACTCGTGTTCCATTTTATTTCGCGTTTCATTCATGCCACTTTAAATTTCCGAAAATGTTGTTACGTTATTTTGCATTTCAGGTGACGATATGTATGTTTGCGTCAGTTATGCTTTTGTGAAACCTTTGCATGCCAAACGCTGAGAAATGTGAAAATGAAGTGAATATAAAACTTTACGACTATCATGAAAGGGTTTCTGGTGTTCATTAAGAAATTTACACTTTCTTGCCGCATCTTTATTGAATGAAATTTGCAAAGGAGCTTACGTAAGATGATGTTGTGTGAAATAGTTTAAAAGCTACGAATATTTGAAAGAAGAAGATATGTATGTCAGGTCGTATGTAAGCAAAGCTTTGAAGTTTGTTGAGAGGTTTTTTTGAAAGTTTTAGGAATATGTAAATATGGCTCAACGGTGTAATTTTAATTTAACTGTTTAAATATGTATGGATTTATAATACCTTTAAGCTTCTTGTGTAAAATTATAAGAGCCTAAAAGTGTTGAATGTAAACAAAACACTCGATTCGGAGGCTGCTGCACACAGTGTGGCGTCAGTTGAGGCACTTACTACCTCAATCAGAGGTTCTTGTGGTTTCACTCGAACAAAGTACCCAACGAATATTGTCTAATTTATCATTCGAAATTTTCAGTGCTGCACATATTTGACAACAGTTTATAGGGGCATTTTCTGAGATATCGATTTTTTTTTATTTATAAATAAGTTGGTGACATGTTATTGATTAAAATTGTTAAAAACTAAAAAAAACACATGCAGTTATAGACTAAAGTTATAGACTTATTTGAAAGTTAAAGAGACTTACAGCATGTTCTCGATATATAATACACTAACATATTTATAATTAGGTAATACAATATAATTTACTTCTGCTTACTAAAAAATAATAAAATCTGTTAAAACAATCCCGAAAGTACGAAAAAATCAGTTCAAAAGTTAAGAAATTATAGTGGTAAGTTCCGAGTGCCCGCAGGTGTATATCCTTTCGTTACCCCAATAACCTTTCAGGCTCAGAAAGACCTCAAACAACTATGTTCTTTTCGGGCCAACTCCGCTTGATAGAATTGTCTCCAGTAATCTAATTTCCTATCTTTTTCTTGGTATTATGACTTAGTTCACCCTTTAAAGTGTTGTTCGATATTAAAGTGGTCAAGCTTCGAGATCTATCTTTGATTTTAATTAACATATACGTAAGGAAACTAAACTATACAGTAAGAGGATTCAGTTAGTGTATTAGTCTGAGCATCAGCAAAAGATCGCAAAATAAATGTGCATATACATGCATGTAGAAACCGTGAAGAAAATCGTGTAGAAAGGAGTAGTAGCGACAAAATATATAAGAAACCCAGAATTATGTGCTACAATATGGCAGTTGTAGCCACTTATGCAAAACTGGGTTAAGGCTGAGCGAAAAAGAACGGTTTAGGCCGGTTTAACTTCTAAAGTAATACATCGACCTGTTTGAAATGAACACATTTAAGTAATATACAAACAAACGCGAACCTACACATATATAATGTAGCTACATATATATGTATATGAATAATGCTATGCTGTCAATAGATAAGGACAAAAACTCACAAACACAAATGAATAAAGGCACACAACTTACTCACACTACAGCAAGAGAACGCGAACGAAAAACGTAGCTTATACACAGGTGCTTTAAAATGCTACTATTTTTTGTATGCCTCGCATTCCAGCCTTAACTGTCGCTACTTTTTTTGTTGATTATTGACCATTTTACGTTTTATACCCGAACCTCTCGCTTTCTTTCCTACATTCGCTTCCATAAATTTTGCTTTATTTGCTACGCTTTCTTTATTGGACTTGGCATATCATAATAGTTTGGTATAATGCTTCTTGGAAGCTGCCTAATTTCAAGAAGCATATAACCAACAACAATGTGGCGCGCACCACATAAAAACGGCAACTATGAAAGCTACCATCCAACCTCAAACCGCTTAATTTTTTAGCGCCCTTTTTAAGTATGCAACTTTTTCACTTCCTTTTTTTAAATAAGTTTAATTCTGCTCCTTTTTTAATACGCATGCAGAAATACTCAATAAAGTTTAAATTTTACATACATATCTACACATGTATAGTACATATGAAAAGGATTAGGGTGGTGTTTTTTGGCATGGCACATTTAGCGAACGCCATGGTGGTAAGAACAAAAAGTACAAAAATAGCCAATGGTTATGGAAAAGTCCAACTATAGATGAAATGAAAAATCACAGGGATTGCTTTACCAATTTCATCCAAACTTTGGTGTGTGCGGTTACCTAAATATTTCCAAAAGATACCTTGAAAATGGGTGAAATCGGATGACAGCCACGCCTGATTCCACTACAACAAACTTATAAATTCCACCTGGTTCTTTTACTTTCAGTATACAATTTAGAAATCAATGAAGTAATCACAATGAAACTTTCCACAAAAAGTGCCGTCAATAAATAATATCATATTGTCAAAATGTAACTATAACTTCTACCTATATATCTAACAACAATAATAAATTAGTTATAATATTACAATTATAGATGAAATAGTGAATATGAAATTTTCGGTTACACCCGAATTTACTTGCTTTTTGTTTCTTTTTCCCTTGTCCGACAATTAATGCAGCGGAATAAGTATTATAAGAATAAAAGATCTGCGTTGTTCATAAATACAAAGCGTTAAAATGTAGCTTGCGCGATGTGGAAATGTACATACCATAGATAACCAATAAGAGTAGTATTAGTTGGACTTCTATAAAAAATAGTACTACCCTAATGCTAGTTTATTAGTATATTTTGGTTGTTTTTGTTTACCTCGACCAGTGTTTAAAACTTTCGCCATATTTGCGTGTGCATAATTAAAAAGAATTTAGCAACTTTGACACTGCGTATTTATAATCTTAATGAGGGTTTCATTGTGCATTTTAATGTTAGAGCGGCAAACTGGGTAGATTCGGGTTTACTTAAAAGCGACATTTTATCTGAAACCGCGGCGTGTATTCACTCAAGTAGCTTTTCACGAGCTGAAAGATATATATACGCCTATACATATATTCATATATTTGTATATAATACACATACACAATTCACAAGCTATGTATGAAGTTGTTGTCTTTTAAATAGTTCTAGGCAATTTTATGACAGCGTGGACCTACAGGGTTTGTTCGGAAAGGAATAGGACTGAGTGGATTAAAAAAAAATTGTTGAACCAATCACTACAAAACTTTCAAAATAGACTTCTTGGCGGTCGCTTTCACGTACGTTCAAATTTTCTTGTCTCACTTGCACTTGCCGCAATTTCTGGTCGCCAGTGAGCACTTTTGGGACCATCTTCGCGCACACCTTGCGCATGTTCATGTGCTCCGTCACAATGTCATGAACCACAGATTAAGCCTATTTGATCATATAATATCTATCGCAGATTTACCGCGTTTAACCTAAAATTTAATAGTGTACCTCTGCTTTAACGAACGCTGCATTTTCGGCTTGCATCACTCACAGGAACACGTCACGCGAAAATGTTTGTCCTGACTCTCCAGGTGCTCGGAGAAAACTGACCGCTCGTTCATTAGCTAGGAATGCCCTATACCAAATACAGTAGGTGCGCGCACGCTCCGACAGTATAGTCACGGCGGAAGAAAATCAGTCCTATTACTGTCCGGATAACAGTTTTAGTGAAACAATTTTCTCATATTGGAACATGTTTGATGGAAAATTTTTAGCGCGGAGCAAATTTTTTGTGTCTTCTTGTAATAACCTTACTTCGAATAACTGCGTTTGAAATTTGGACTTCGAATTTATTTCGAAATTCTATTTTTTTTTTAGAAATGCTGGTATTTTTTTAATCCTTAAGGAAGTCAAAATGTTAATTTTTAATTTTTTTAATTTTTAAGTAAATGATTTCAATAAAACTGCACTTGTAAACTGTAAGCTAGTGTTATATAGTATAACAACCCCTTTTACGATAGTGTGAAAATAGGTGAAATCGGAAGGATACCTCGCTCACTCTTCAATAATATTTTGTTAAAAGCTTCTAAAAGTGCCAGACATATTAAATTTTATAATCGAGATGATACAGAAAGACGTTACAGTGTCTCTAAGTGTCTAAAATAGATGAATTCGAAATTTAATTACAGTTTTGCTTTGCGGATGCTTTATTGTCACAATATACTTGCGCCTGAAGTACGAGACTTTTATAGCTGCTCTCTTGTTAGAAGAAATAAATAAGGGAATTTTTACGTGAATTGTTAACCAAAAGAAATAACGTAACGATGTTACAGCCTCCTCATTCGCCAGGCAATCTCCGTGTAACTTACTCCAAAAATAAACAGAACTGAAAAGGGTGTCCAAATAAAATGACATAACTGCTGGATAGTGTATCTCGATTCGAGTTATTTGCTGTAATTTTTAATTCAGCAATAACGCTTACAGATTTATACCACTGCCATTAAGGAAAAATAATATAAGAGGCTCCTTTAATTCACTTTTTAATTAATAATTTAGACGATTAAAGAGATATTTTAAAAAAATTGGGTACCCTTTTAACCGAAATAAAAAAAATTGGTACATCCTCTACCAACTTTTCTTATTTCACTGGATTTTTCGATGCGTACGGTAGTAGACTTTACAAATGTGATTGAACTTTATAGTTCACTGAGACATTGGAAGTCGCTGTGAAATTAATGCTACTAAAACGCATACACTCACTGAATTAAGGTACCGCCATACATTTCCACCCATTTAAACACGCACATATTGTGATATAGGAAGGCTGAAATGCCTGAAAGCCACGGCGTATGCGCAACATACTCATGTATGCCTAAAAACACACAGCCACAGAGGGAACACTATGGTCTGATAACGGTAAATGTCAAACCGAAAGTTGAGCCAGCGTAGATAGGAAAAACAAAAAAATTATGCTCGGACGAAGGCGAGTAATTTCAAAGTGAAGCCTAACAACCCACACAAACACACGCTGGGAAGCTTTCACGCAACACTTCAATCAGTCGATGAGTGAAAATGAAAATTGCAAAGCTGACAGCTTCGAAATTTCTCATACAATCTATACACACACACATACTTACATACTATTGTTTGCTGTAATACACTTTGCTGTTGTTGATGTGTGGCAACTATACTTCTCTTCGTGTTTTTTTAATTTCGCATAACGCCAACTCCAGCTGCAGTATCTTGGCGAAGGATTTTTCTATCCAGTGGTCTCAAATGCACAAAAGCACTCACACACCTGTTGGTTAATATAAGCTACACTCATTTGGATGCAATCTTCAAAAGTGGTATTTTGTTCTTCTCTTGTCAAGGAGTATAGTGGTTTCTGAACCACCAATTTAAGCCACATAGAATTAGCACGGCTATACTAAATTTGGTTTGGAAAAATTTCCAGCGCCAAATATACATATGTATATATGAGTACGAGTATATTTGAAAATTCTTCGAGAAAATCTAACAAAGTCATCTTCGCTCTGTTACAAATTATGCGACTCCATTTTTATAGAAGATAAAAACTGTAGTCTCATTCTTTCTAAAAATTACAGCTTTGAAATACATCCCCATTTTTATAAATATAAAATATTGAACAGAAGGCTTTACATGCAAAACACTGAGATAATCATTTCTCGTATGTTTCTTTTGAAACAAATTGTTCACCAGCAAACTAATTATTCTTATGGTGGAATTATTCTCCCTTTGGCCAATTGCTTCCGGTCGAGTGCTTCCTTCAGACGCTCTAATTATTGACAGCACGGGTCAAAAGTAAAAGACGAACAGCTGATGCTAGATGATTCCCTACCAATATCCATTTAGCAAAACTTTGTGGACCACTAAGAGCGACTTGGCCAACGTTTGCTTACGGTGATTCGACCAACACAGTTTTCACTTAATGTAGTTGTAAGTGGCCCACTTTTAGTGGGTTGTGTTGGGATTCTGTAGGTATTCGTAGGGGGACATTCGGTCCATAAAGTTTTTAGCTTTAACTCATCATTACATAGTGCTACTTTTTGTACATGATTACAGATACGTTTTCCATTTTTTATCGCTGACTTCGACAATTTCAATTCACACAAAATTACTGGAACGGAATCGACGAAGTAACATTTTTTGTCGATTTACTCTGATCTCCGGTATCACCAGTTTTATTTCGAAAGAAGTACGGGACGATGATTCCTCTTTTACTTTACTTTTTCAATTGCCTACTTAGGCGGAAGCCTAAGGCAAGAGTTATTCTGTGTTGGATTTCGAGGCTGCCATTGTTTTTTCTGTTAATACTGGTTCCAAGATAGATGAAATTATCTACGACTTCGAAGTAATGACTGTCAATAGCGAATCAGGAGTGGAAAAGTGCTGGAAAGAGTCATGGTGGAATGGCTTCAGAAGTTAGCGCGGGGTACATGATCGTATAGGAAGTATGGTTTCAGGAAAAGACGCAGTATAGAGGAAGCATGGTTTTATGTTCATAATGTCATTAGGAAGAATGTCAACAAATATGTCCTTGGCAGTCGGGACGCCGGGTTTGTTGAGGACAACCCAGACTTCAGATTTTGTCTGAGTCTGGGTATTCTGCTCACGGGGCATGATCCTCTGAATGCATTTTTGTATTGAGGTACAGGATTGGGTGCATACATTGGCAGAATACTCGATGTACTCGGGTTATTAGGGATCTGTGTGGTGTGGGAATTAGCTGGACTGATGGACGATTAGATGTCAGTGGTGTGTGGTCGTCAGCAGGGACCAACGTTAAACACAACGGACGTTGTCAACAGTGAGGTGGGAGCCAAGTTGCGAATGCGAGGACTGTTTGTTTATTGTCAGCAGATATTATGAGATTGTATCTGCTCGATTAATTTCTCCATCAGCAAATTGAAAAAGTCGCACGATAGGGAGTCGCCATGTCTGAAACATTGTTTGGTATCGAACTGCTCGGAGAGGTCCTTCTCGATCCCTTTAGAGCTTTTGGTATTGCTCAACGTCAATTTACACAGCCGTATGAGTTTGAGATACCAAATTCAGATATCGCGGCATAAAGGCAGCTCCTTCTCGCGCTGTTCAAAGCAGGTGGGTGCCGATCCTCTTTTCACGGGTCTTTTCTAAGATTTGGCGCAAGGTGAATATCTGGTCAGTTCTTGGTTTTCTAGGCTCTTATCATTACTGCTGGTTAGAAGGCTAAAGAAGTGTTCCCTCTATAATTTTAGTATGCTCTGGGCACCGGTTAATATATCGCCTCTTGGGGTTCTAAGTACAAGGGTATGCTACGTTCTTGAAACCTTCTGTTAGTTGCCGCATTCCTTCGTAGAATTTTCGAGCATTACCCTTGTCGGCTGTATTTTTCTGTCTGCAAATGCGTCCTCTTGTCCAAAAAAAAAAAATCAAATAATAATTTTATACCAGTGTTTCAAGCTTTTCGATGACTCGAATAGATAATATTTTGATCATAACTGGTGATAAAAAACCTACTACATACCACAATACCCACTTCTTCTGCTTGCCTGTTTCTTCAATTTTTGTGCGAATTATATTGTTGGTACTTTGGGTTTGTGTTGACAAAAATGTGTAAACAACAACAAAAATGCAACACCGCTGTGGCTACATGGAATACATTGATCGTGTTAGTCGAATATTGCCGCACGAAAAGAGAGCATTCACTTTTTAAAATCCACAGCCGCGACACAATGATACTATGTTCTAAATGCGGTTAAAACAAAACAGGGAGTTCGATTCGTCTAAATCGGTACTAAAGATCTGTTGCAGTAGTTGGGCTATAGAAATTATGAACTTATCGGATTCCACTCGTATATATGATATTGCCAGTGCTAGTATAGGAAGCTTTTTGCGCGCTTTTCCGCTTGCTTGCTCAAAATAGGCCCAATAAATTGGCAGCGATGTGATGGCGACAGCCTTGATGGTGGTCAAGTGGGCAGGTGGGTGGGGGGGGGGGGGGGTGGGTGTTAGCCGTTAGATCAAAACATTTTAAGTAGGTGTATACCAGGGCTTGAATTTGAATTTTCGTTTTCTCGGTTAAACTAAAAAGCCTCCGTTTCTCTTCTTTCGTTCTATACAAGCCTAAAAAAGTCACATTCTTCGTATCTTTTATCCAGTATACTATAAAACGAAATGTCTGTTGTTTTCTGCGCTGCCATACTGCTTTATGCTACTCGTGTTAAGAAAAAAGTATTTTTTCAATATTTTTTCGTACCAACTCAGTTCACTATATGTCTTTGGTGATTTTAAGAATTTTCAGAAAAATTGATATGCTTTTAACTAACTTACCTTGCGATAGACAACACTTAGTTGAGATGTAAATGGAAGCATTCACATACGTATATATGTAGTTGTTTACTTAGTACTGCTTTGCATTCTAGCAGGTAAACAATTAAGTTTCCTTTATTCGGTTTACTACAACTGGGTATCGGCGAGTGCTATTGTTTTTATGCATTTATGCACTTACTAGTTTTTGTACTTTCCCTTCTTACCTATTTTTATACTCTCGCAACAAAGTTGCTAAAGAGAGTATTATAGTTTTGTTCACATAACGGTTGTTTGTAAGTCCTAAAACTAAAAGAGTCAGATATAGGGTTATATATACCAAAGTGATCAGGGTGACGAGTAGAGTTGAAATCCGGATGTCTGTCTGTCCGTCCGTCCGTCCGTCTGTCCGTCCGTCCGTCTGTCCGTCCGTCCGTCCGTCCGTCCGTCCGTCCGTGCAAGCTGTAACTTGAGTAAAAATTGAGATATCATGATGAAACTTGGTACACGTATTTCTTGGCTCCATAAGAAGGTTAAGTTCGAAGATGGGCAAAATCGGCCCACTGCCACGCCCACAAAATGGCGGAAGCCGAAATCCTATAAAGTGTCATAACTAAGCCATAAATAAAGATATTAAAGTGAAATTTGGCACAAAGGATTGCATTAGGCAGGGACATATTTGGACGTAATTTTTTGGAAAAGTGAGCGTGGCCCCGCCCCTTACTAAGTTTTTTGTACATATCTCGGAAACTACTATAGCTATGTCAACCAAACTCTATAGAGTCGTGTCCTTCAGACATTTCCATATGCAGTTCAAATTCAAATTCAAATTGAAGAAATCGGATAATAACCACGCCCACCTCCCATACAAAGGTTATGTTAAAAATCACTAAAAGTGCGTTAACCGACTAACAAAAAACTTCAGAAACACAAAATTTTACGGAAGAAATGGCAGAAGGAAGCTGCACTCAGGCTTTTAATAAAAATTGAAAATGGGCGTGGCGTCGCCCACTTATGGACCAAAAACCATATCTCAGGAACTACTCAACCGATTTCAATAAAATTCGGTATATAATATTTTCTTAGCACCCTGATGACATATACGAAATATGGATGAAATCGGTTCACAACTACGCCTTCTTCCAATATAACGCTATTTTGAATTCCATCTGATGTCTTCTCTGTATAATATATACATTAGGAACCAATGATGATAGCGGAATAAAACTTTACACAAATACGGTATTTGAGCTGAGGTATCACGTTTAAAAAAATATGTAAATGACGGATAATGAAATCTCGATTATCACTTTATCATGCGAGAGTATAAAATGTTCGGTGACACCCGAACTTAGCCCTTCCTTACTTGTTTGTTCCTATATTTCTTTCCGTTTCCTCAAATGCATTTTTGGTGAAGCATGCAAGTTATAATAAATAAAATTTTCTAATCAGGATAAGTGTGGCTGGTGTTCATTTACAAGTGAATCTCTTTTAAATGGATGATTCTATGCATACATATTGGAGATGGACGGATTCTTCACATGCTTTCATCGATTTTAAGTTTATTATAGGTGATTTTATTGGAATGGATTATTGAAATATAAATTGCTATTAATTAATTACAATATCTTTTGTAGATTTTTAGCTGAAAGAATTCAATTGTATATAAAAGCTGTTCACTTAAAATATAATATATATCATTTCTGAAAATACTGAGACTTTTATTCCGTATAACAAAATTGTTACTGGCCGTCAAGGATCAAGACCTTTTTGAAATTAAAGCACTGTGTCCATTGAAGTACAATAAACTGTTTATTTTATGTCAATTACAATGGCGTACTTAAGTGGAAAAATTAATTGTTGCCTGTCAAATATTACTCGCGTTTTCGATACTAAGGATCTGATAATTGTTTTCAACACAAGCTTGGATCACTTGTAGATTTAAGATTAACTTTTCCGGCACATAAACTATCACTACAAATACGGACGATGAAAACTGTGGTACGAGTAGACTGTAAATCCGACTTTGGTTTTTTTGTAATAAAAGCTTCAGGTACTTACAATACTAACGATAGCTTCGTATGATTATTCTCCCATATTTATCCGAAGGTATACATTATTGATTGAAAAAGTAAAATATATTTTTCAAATTAATTTTAGAGACTGCTTGAGGGAAGTCAGTCATTAATATTGAAGCACTCTGTAACTGCTTACTATTGCTTCCACTCTTAAATACTCAATTATGGATTATGTTTTTGGTTAAATTGGTTGCTTTGGTTCTTTGTTTTTTTGAATATTTCCTTCTAGTGCTTGAAGCAACTTATGTACCACAACATGTTACATTGCGCCATCATTATCTATCGAGTATTCATTTGCATTAACTAGTATGGCATACAAAGGTAGTTGTGAAGTAAGCAGAAGTTTGCTAGGAGCGGTGATGCCGAATATTTACGCTTTCTTTTTGACGATTGCTTCTAAACAAAGCATTTTATCAAACACTACGTACTGCTGAGCTGAAATGTATCTTCTTGCCATAGAATTTGCATACAGTGTTGTATATACATTTCAATGTTGGTGTGTTCTGAAAGACAAATCTTGGTAATATAAAAAAAACGGAATTAAAAACCAGAAAATATTCCATTCCATTTCAATTTTATTAAAAATTTCCTTTGTTTGTTTCAGTCTTGAAAGATAAGTATTGTTTATGATTAAAATATCGATCCTCATATATTGTCTTAAACTAGTATAACTCGCAATATTGAGAACTTCGTGTGGCTGAAAGCGCCTACGATCCAGATAATCTAGTGATAATTTCTACCTTGAACGGTAACCCAAGGGAGTGGTAATGTTTACCAGAGACATTTGGGACGAATTCGTATAAATTTAGAATATCCCGCAACGTCTTCTTCACAAAAAGACAGTAAGCACTTTCAGATCTGGAGCCTGATGATGAAGCCTGATAAATGAGCAAATCATTGCTAACATATTTGCTGTGTTTTGTTTACTGATCGAAGTTTTTTGTCATTATATATTTAATCTACATATCGTTCATGGTAACAGAAGCCTGTATTTCCTGTCCGCTCTGAAATAACATTTTCCTAAACTACAACTTTAAAATTTATTTTTAGTGGATTTAATCCTTAATTTTTTGTTGGTATTTTAAAAAGATTACCTTAAAGAAAAAACTATTCACAGCAATTTTAAAATGTACTATAAATGAGTATTCAATTGAACGAACTGCTGAACTCTAAATTTACAGCGCATGAAAATAGGATGTGTGAAACAGTTTTGACGGAAAGTGCAAGGGGAATGTCTAAGGCTGATTTAGAAGTAAAAGACGTATCCGGAAGACCAGTGCATTTCTTATCGCTGATCAACATCACAAAGACCATACTACATAAATCGATGCTCTTCTTCTTTATTGGCGTAGACACCGCTTACGCGATTATAGACGAGTTAACAACCGCGCGCCAGTCGTTTCTTCTTTTCGCTACGTGGCGCCAATTGGATATTCTTTCTCCACTAGGTCCTTCCAACGGAGTGGAGGTCTTCCTCTTCCTCTGCTTCCCCGGCGGGTACTGTGTCGAATACTTTCAGAGCTGGAGGGTTTTCATCCATCCGGACAACATGACCTAGCCAGCGTAGCCGCTGTCTTTTAATTCACTGAACTATGTCAATGTCGTCGTGTATCTCATATAGCTCATCGTTCCATCGAATGCGATATTCGCCGCGGCCAACGCGCAAAGGACCATAAATCTTTCGCGGAACTTTTCTCTCGAAAACTCGCAACGTCGACTCATCCGCTGTTGACATCGTCCAAGCCTCTGCACCATATAGCAGGACGGGATTATGAGAGACTTATAGAGTTTGGTTTTTGTCTGTCGAGAGAGGACTTTGCTTCTCAATTGCCTACTCAGTCCGAAGTAGCACCTGTTGGCAAGAGTTATCCTGCGTTGGATTTCTAGGCTGACATTGTTGTCGATGCTCATTTACTCTTATTTGTTGTAGTTAACGAACATTAATGTGAAGAGTATATTTCGGTCATTAAATTTATAAGCAGGCTTTCGCGTCTTCAACTCTAAAATAATCAGTTTTACTAAACTAGGCAAAAGCTCTACAAATATACATGAAGACTAATAAATTGGCGTGAAATCGAACAACTGAAACGTTCACAAAACAGTTATCTGATTTAACTGTGACGCTAAAGTAATTCCAACTCCTTTCCAAACATGCACTTGATACATAAACGGATGATATCAGCATGACTTTAAAGCATATTTATAATTTTTTATTGTTATCTAAAGTTATTTTTATTGTCGTATTTCATCCCCGTATTCCAAATAGTGAATAAGTGTGTGTATAACATAGGCGAAGCCGTTTATAATTTATTCTAAAGTATATAATAATGCGTTCCAAAGATCGATGATGGCTATTGCGATTTTCTTTTCAGGATATTGTTTTCAAATTTTGCGACGAAAAAAAGTTGTATTTTCGGCATTTAAGAATACCACGATAAGTATAAACCCTTAATTAAGACATTTGTTTCGCTTGTACTAAATATGGTAGCAAAATATATACACATATGTTTCTATGCCTGAAGGCTATCAATCAGGATCTAAATAATAATTAATCCAATAATTGCAGAGTGAGAATCGATTGAGGTATTTTATTTAAAAGAATATTAAATTTTGTTATGCAACTATATTTGTAAGGATGGGTGTAGGTATGTTTGTATGTGGTCTGTGCGGCTTAACGCCTTAAACTTATAAACAATCAGCCTAAAGATGTGTATGGTGGTAATACGAATATATGAAACAAATACGTACATATGTATGAGAATACTTGTATGTGTAAAGCGGAAGCAGTAACTGAAAAAGGGAATCTAATCCGAAAACCCTAAATATTTGAGTGCTCAAGGAAATTCTGATTGGAGCCGATATTTTTGCTTGTAGCTGTACAATAATCCAACGACAAGCAGATAGAGAAGCAGAATTTTCTCAAATATTTGCATACCTTGATTGGCTGCCAACAGCGAAGAAGGCAGCTGTTGGCGGCTGGCGAAATGATGAAAAGGTAACAATTTGTTTGGGTGACTGACTTACTACAACAGCAATAACATTTTATTGGAAAAACAACAACACCAAACGGTTGTTAAACAGTTAAACCCAATTTGAGGAAAGCTACAGCCAAGCTTCCTTCCACTTTTCCTTTTCCATTATTTTGCAATTCCACCAAGAGATTTTCCGAAATGAATTGGGTTGCCTGACATGTCTGCTTGCCTGAATGTATTTATGTATGCATTTGCCCATTGAGGATTTCGGTATTGATTTAAAAATGAAAAGTCTATGATTTGTCATACTGATTAGTTTGTTTGGAGTTTCTTTTTTGATTACTATATGTGCGAAGCGTAAAGCCATGCGTCATAACTTATACAGCCATTTTGTTGAAAACCTTGAACTCAGCAGTTTGAGACAAAGTTTTATTGTAGCATAATTAACCAAAGCTTCGATAAGAAGTCAAATTCAAAAGCGACTGACGCATAAGAGTGCATAGTTTACTAAATAGTAAGAATGAACATCTTCGGTGGCGAACTACCGAAGACACATAATTCATTTTGTAATATGTTACAACAAAGGGTGCTGATGGGTCTGCATTGGCATTGTATTATATGCTTTGTAGGGAAAACTTTGTTGGAGCACGAAAATACTTTTCTCCTCAAGTTGTTGTAGTGGCAACGCTAATCTGTTTCGCTTACGACACTGCTGTCGAAATATAAAGTGAGAAAAGCAAAGACTGTGTTTGTTTTCTTGTAAGTGGGCTTAATTTATTTATATTTAAAATTAAAACGATATCTTACGCGATATCTCACATATTTTAAGTAAAGTTAGGCGGTATATGAAACAGCGGCTGAAGAAATATATTGACGTTAAAAAATTAAAAAAAATTGTATTAAGGGACTAAAGTAAGACTTTAAAAAACTATAGAAAAGCCCGGTGAAAGGCAAGCATTTTGGGAGGACATCGTGGATCTTTTTAAAGAATTGTAACGATTGGTTTAATAAATTGTTTTAAATGGACTCAGTTTTATTACTTTCCGGACAAACCTTGTTTGGTATATGTACGAGTTCCAGTAATTTTCTGTATTTTCGCCTACTACGACAAACAAAGTAACTACTTTGAAATCATAATCTCATCCTAAACACCAAATATAACTTCGCTTGAAATTCACAAAGAAAATGCCTTTGCATAATTTTTTGGCATGTGTAATTCTTTTAGATCAAAACTATTGTACTCTCCAGCAACATGTTGCAAGAGCATGACAATCGCGTTGATATATAGACTATATACATAATGTTGTTATTGTGAAAGCAATTCGAGGCAAATATGTCAATGTTTTCATAGATTTGTGAGAGAGTTATATTCTATTAACCTAAGTGTCCTAAGAGTTAACTGCGTCGCAAGGTTTTATTGTAACAACACTGGTGCAAACCAGTTTATTATATTTTGTATTATCTACTAGGAGGATGGAGTCATGTGTAGAAGTTCACGCAAGTGAGGAAAGTTCTCTGATCGCCATTCACTTGGGAGTGGCCAGAAACGGATCTTTTACATATGACTCAAGCAGCTCACGACTTCCGGTCTTTGACCAAGTATCCTCTAGTTAGCCTAAGAACAACCATTTGAAGGCGAGCTAAAGTGTGAGGACGAAACATCCCCTGCATAGGGTTGTGTGCTGGTTTTGGTACCCGCCACGTAAAACAGCACGCCCAATGAAAAGGAAAAAAACAGCCTCGGATGAGAGACCCCCCTTTTGACGAAGACCACTACCGCACTAAGAATTACAACTTATAGGCATGCACCTGGAATGTCCGGTCCCTTAATTGGGAAGGTGCCGCTGCTCAGCTGGTTGATGTCCACGAAAAGGAAAAGGCTGACATCACCGCCGTCCAAGAAATGCGATGGACGGAACAAGGACAGAGACGAGTAGGTCCTTGTCACATTTACTACTGTGGCCATATAAAGGAGCGCAAGTTTGGTGTATGATTCGTGGTGGGAGAGAGACTTCGTCGCCGAGTACTATCATTCACTCCGGAGAACGAACGTCTAGCCACAATCCGCATCAAAGCGAGGTTCTTCAACATATCGCTGATTTGCGCCCACGCCCCGACGGAAGAGAAGGACGATGTAACCAAAGATGCTTTTTATGAGTGCTTGGAGCGCACTTATGAAAGATGCCCCCGCCACGATGTCAAAATCGTGCTTGGCGACTTCAACGGTCGGTAAATTCAGCCTCCACGAGGAAACATCCCCAAATGGGTTGAGGCTGATCGATTTCGCCGGGGCCCGAAATATGGTTATCTGTAGTACTAAGAAAACTCATCAAACCACCTGGCTGTCTCCGGATCGAAAAACCACCAACCAGATCGATCATGTTGTGATAGACGGAAGGCACGTCTTCAGTGTTTTAGATGTGCGTGCGCTCCGAGGTCCTAACATCGACTCGGACCACTATAATGTTGCAGTCGCAACGTTACGATCGACCACAACACGTGCGGGATGGGATAGGTACCGAGAGTAAAGAGAGAAGTGAGACGCGTTTGTAGACAGAAAAAGAAAGAGGCCGAAAGGCATGATTACGAAGAGCTTGATAAGCTGGCCGACAGGTAATGCTCGAAAATTCTACGAATAGACGCGGCGGCTTGCAGAAGGTTTCAAGGCCGGAGCATACTCTTGTAGAACCTCCAAAGGTGATTTAGTCACCGATGCCCAGAGCATACTTAAATTATGTAGGGAACACTTCTCCAGCCTGCTGAATGGCAGTGAACACACAACGCCAGGAGAAGGCGAACCCGATACCCCAATCGATAACGATGGAGCAGACGTTCCATTACCCGACCATGAAGAAGTTCGAATAGCAATTGCCCGACTGAAAAACAACAAAGCGGCAGGGGCTGACGGATTGCCCGCCGAGCTATTCAAACACGGCGGCGAAGAACTGATAAGGAGCATGCATCAGCTTCTTTGTAAAATATGGCCGGATAAAAACATTTCCGACGATTGGAATTTAAGTGTGCTCTGCCCAATATTCCAAAAGCGAAACCCTATAATCTCCGCCAACTACCGTGGGATAAGCCTGCTCAACTTCACATAAAAGGTTCTATCGAGAGTATTGTGCGAAAGATTAAAGCATACCGTCAACAAACTGATTGGACCTATTCAGGCCTGGAAAATCAACTACCGACTTGATATTCAACATGTGCCAAATCTTGGAAAGTACCCGTGAAAAGAGGAACGACCACCACCTCTTCGTCGATTTCAAAGCTGCTTTTGACAGCACGAAAAGGAGCTGGCTTTATGCAGCGATGTCTAAATTTCCCCGCAAAATTAATATGGTTGTGTAAACTGACGTTAAGCTATATTAAAAGCTCCATTAGGGTCGAGTAGGACCTCTTCAAGCCGTTCCAAACCAAGCAAGGTTTCAGAAAAGGCGACTCCCTATCATGCGACTTCTTTAATCTACTACTGGAGAAAATTATTAGAGCTGGAGAACTTAGTCGAGCAGGTACAATCTTTTATAAGAGTGTACAGCTGCTGGCGTATGCCAATGATATTGATATCATCGGTCTCAACGCCCGAGCCGTGCGTAGTTCTGCTTTCTCCTGACTGAACAAGAAAGCAACGCAAATGGGTCTGGCAGTCAACGAGAGCAAGACGAATTATCTCCTGTCATCAAAGAAACAGTCATCGCACTCGCGACTTGTCTCACACGTCACTGTTGACAGTCATAACTTTGAAGTTGTAGATAATTTCGTCTATCTTGGAACCAGCGTAAACACCACCAACAATGTCAGCCTGGAAATCCAACGCAGGATTACTCATGCCAACAGCAATTGCAATTGAAAAGTAAAGTCCTCTCTCGACGAACAAAAACCAAACTCTATAAGTCGCTCATAATTCCCGTCCTGCTATATGGTGCAGGACGATGACAACAACCGATGAGTCGACGTTGCGAGTTTTCGAGAGAAAAGTTCTGCGAAAGATTTATGGTCCTCTGCGCGTTGGCCACGGCGAATATCGCATTCGATGGAACGATGAGCTTTACAAGATATTCGACGACATTGACATAGTTCAGCGAGTTAAGAGACAGCGGCAGCTGGCTAGGTCATGTTGTCCGGATGGCCGAAAACACTCCAGCTCTGAAAGTATTCGACGCAGTATCCGCCGGGGGAAGCAGGGGAAGAGGAAGACCTCCACTCCGGTGGAAGGACCAAGCGGAGAAGGACCTGGCCTCGCTTGGAATATCCAATTGGCGCCACGTAGCGAAGAGAAGAAGCGACTGGCGCGCTGTTGTTGACTCTGCTATAATCGCGTAAGCGGTGTCTACGCCAGTAAAGATGAGAATTATCTAATGAATATACTGAATTGCTTCTTTTCCATTCTTACAATATATTACCGTTATATGTACACCGTGATGATGAAACTTACATTTCAACATGTTATTATCATGATTACAAGTAAAACTCTAAGATATATTAAAAATGTGTGTGATATCAGGTCATATCGCTGAAATAAGATTTATGCTAAGATGAAAATGTTCGCCATAAATATCACTAAATTCCTATGCTTCTTTTATTTTCTATGCCACATGCAAAACCACTGCAGTGGATTATGTGAGTGGTTATTACTTCACACTTTAAGCCTCAGCTATGTATTCAAACACACAGGTACTTTTTTATGTAATTTTGGTATAAAATGCCTTATGTTTTTTCAGTTCAGCTCACATACGAAACAGCATTTACATGGTAAAAAGCACACCTTGCCTCTGCGTATGCCGCTGCGAGCCGCTCTTCAGTTCAGCATACGAAAATTTGCTTTGAGGAGATCTCCTGTGCTAGACTTTGTGGTGGCAGTTAAGCAATTTTAAAGTATGGTAAGCAAGTCTCAACTGGTAGAACGATTTTTATGCGTTTTTGTTGTTTAATTTACAATTGTTATTGTTGTACCTCTGTATTCCGTTTGCTGCTTTGTCTGTAGTTGATGTTTAACACAAAACGACATTCTGTGACAGGTTACCATGAGCAGAAGTGAATAAGTTAATGCTAATGTATACCCATATGTCTTCCTAAGGATGTGTGTGTGCTGTAGTAACTGTATATGAACGCGTTTGCGGTCAAATTGATTAAAAACAAGCGCACCTTTTATGGAATATTTGGCACAACCATTTCACAATTCCCTTTTTCTTTACCGGGAAAAGCACATTTTTACTCGTATTCATACACATACACACATCTACATGATAGTACGCTCGTGCACCCATTTCAGTCTTCCTTTTGTGCTTCTATGAGTTCGTAGGTTGGTGAAAGCGGAATTTGCCACGCCCACAAAACCTTATTAATAAAAGACTCTTAAAATATCATTGGACGGAAAGGCTTTATAGGAGGCGGTGTAAAATTTTAACGATAGCAATGTTCGCTACGTTATCCATTTATGTATGCCCTGCAATTCGATGTATGATAGGTGAGCGATTGGGAAAATGATTAAAACGCAATCGCAGGGACGGCTGTTGTTATCGTAAAATGCGTGATTACCATTACAATTACCGTACTACAATCAAGACAGGTGATTGGAATAAACATCCACATATTTTTTATATTTGTTTATGCGTTCTTTCATGCCATATGTGGAACTGTGTCCACTCACATACAGACTAAAAAAACATATTGTACACGTGTACGGATGTGAAACATTAGCAGGTATGCAATTAGCATGGAAGTTAATACTTGAAATTTATGTATTTGTGATTGCACACACAATTAGGCATTCAGAATGTTTTGTATGTTTTAACAAATTAAGATGGTACTCAACTGGTCAATGTATAATATTCAAGTACCCTTAGAAATAGGTTTCGAAAGCGTTCCGTTGTGACATCAGAACACACCGATCGCATCTAAATTGCAATTGAAGGATAATGCGAATTAATTAATTTTGAAAATAAAAAGAAGCAGATGAAGGTGAATATTTTACAATAGATCGTTGAAATCATTCTGCATGCATAAAAGAATATTATTTTCAATACTTTATTAAATGTAAAGCATAATTTATTTATCTTTTCGAAAGGCACATAGAGCATTCATCACTGCTCATGAAGCCACAAATCATTGACCCATTATAGCAGTGGTTCCCAAACTTATTTTGTCTACCGCACACTTTGAGAACAAATATTTTTTTAGCGCCCCCCTTTTTTCACCTATTTAAAAACCACTATAACTTCAAATTAATTATTGTGACCTATATATGTATATTAACGGAGAATTCTAAACGAAACCTGCCAATAAGAATGATTCTTGAAACACAACTTTATAGTATTAAAACAGAGAATCTTTTATTAAAAATAAAACTAAAATAATCGGTCCATATATAAAAACTAATGTGAACGATGAATCTGATGCTCTTTAATAAGTTTGTTAATATCAGGTTCCAACTTACTTAAGAACAGTCGCAAGTCGCCACGTTCGGTAACAAGCAAACGATTTCTATTTTTAGTAAGCAGTGTTGTTACAGCACTAAATCCACGTTCACACAAATATGACGATGGGAATGCTGTCAAGAATCGTTGAACAATTGACCACAATCCAGGGTACAATTGCGTGATCGGTTTTTGTAGCCAAAATTCTTGGTAACCATTTTTGAATTCTATAAGTTCTTCTTCCAGCTGAGGTGACATTGCTGTGTTGACATTTGAAAACGGATCCAACACCCAGTCAGATATTTCCAAGTTCAAAATGTCCTGGTATCGTTCGGTGAAGTCAATGTGGAGGTTTTT
Organism: Bactrocera dorsalis; assembly: GCF_023373825.1. NCBI lineage: Eukaryota > Metazoa > Arthropoda > Insecta > Diptera > Tephritidae > Bactrocera > Bactrocera dorsalis. The sequence goes on along the minus strand of NC_064303.1, from coordinate 26,110,211 downwards.
CAAATGTTAGCAGTAGGCAAACAATTCGTCGTTACTGCATGATACTGATAAATTCGGAAAATTGTGAAACTCAAGTCTGCCCAGATTTTTTTTGTGTAGAAGCAGTTTGGCTGCGAAAGCCACAACGACGTTTTTTGTCTTAATTAAATTTATTTTATCGCCTTGCAGTTGGAGATTTATGTCGTTGAACAATTTATACAGGTCTGTCATGTAAGCTATATCATTCTTTGATGTTATGAGCTTGTCTTGAAATTCTGTATCTTTAGTTTCCAAGAACTCTATAACAGAGTCAAACAGGTTGTAGAATCGAGTCAGACAATTGCCTCTTGATAGCCAACGAACTTCAGTATGAAACAACAAACGATTGAAATCCTCGTCATTAGTAACACAAAGCTAATGAAATGATCTATCATTCAAAGAGCTTTTGCGGATTTTATTGACTGCTTTGACGACATATTGCAGTGATTGAAATAGTTTTTCACTTAAATTTCTAGCAACTAAATGTTGTCTATGAATAACGCAATGTACACCAAGGACATCTGGAATTTTATTTTTTAAGTACGCTATGAAGCCTTTATGGCACCCTGTCATAGTCGGAGCCACATCCGTAGCAATTGAAATAATATTTTTCAAAGGAATCTCTTTCTCATCCAATATATTGAATATGGTTTCGCCTTTTGTATCGGTCTCTAAATTTCTAGCAAATAATAGTTCTTCACATATTTTCTCATCTTTAATAAACCTCACGTAAGACAACAACATTGCCTCATTAGTTGATAAAGGTGACTCATTGAGCTGAATTGAGAATTGGCTTGTCCTCAGGTGATCGCACAATGATTCTTCAATGTTTTCAGCCATTTCATCAATTCGTCTTTGCACAGAATTATTACTCAAAGGAATTTTTCGGATAATATAGTTCAAAAGCTCAAAGCATGCGCTACATCAGCTCGAACCTACCTACTCTACACATTTGCGCAAATGATTATATTATAATATGCCCACATACAGACTTGGCAATGGCAATAGCAATACGGCTGACAGTTAGTATTCTATAAATTCTATCCTGTCGAGATGCCCCGTTATGAAACGGAGCGACTGATTGACATGATTTTCATTTTTTATACATTCAAAAAAATAGGACAGATATATGAACTACGCGGAGAGAAATATAGAGCCGAGTTTGAGCAAACTTTTAATTCATATTAGTTGATGTTTACAAGTTGTTGTTGAGAGTCGAGAACTCATGTAGTCGTTGTCTAAGAGGCCTCCTAGCTAAATAAAATTACAAATAACCTCCTCTACACAACGCCCACATTTTCTTTCTGGGTCTCTTACGGCCCCCCTTGACACCTACAGCGCCCACAAGGGGGCGTTATCGCCACTTTGGGAAACACTGCATTAGAGCAACATATGCGTGGATTTGTAAAATCAGATTTTTCTTCGCTTATCGATGTTCTATTATTAAGAAACAATTTCATATAGAAGCCACATTGAACTTATCCGATTAAATTCAATACTATCATGTATCCGACGAATTTCTTTCAGTGGTGTGGCTGTTACTCTCCAAGATTTGGCAAATAAAATACTTCTAAAAATAAATTGCTCTTACAATGTTTAGAAGATTTTAAAGCCTTACAAAAAGTCAATATCCCTTCTTGTGCGTCAAAATATGAATCACTTTTTACGAGTCCACAAAATTTTCCAACAAATCTTTGAACCACTAGAAAAACACATCCATGTAATTGTAAAATGCTAAAAAACAAATCTTGGTTGGAACTGATATTACTGGAAAAACTGTCCCAAATAAGGCGAAGACTGTTCCATCGGCGGAAAAAAGCTTATTACCGTTTATGGAGTTCACAAAGTATGCTCTTTCGACTAATTTGCAGATCTCCACAAAGTTTGGGGAATATCTGTGTCAAGTGCAACGAAGTAAAAGGAGAATAAGTAGAGAAGACAGTCGCCGAATTTCCAAAGTTATCGTTTCTTTTACGTTTATATTCTAAATTGTCTTAGTAATATAATGATAGGCCTTGGAAATTATATTAAATACGACACACTAAAAACTAGCGCTACTCGCAGTTAGCGTTAAGTATTTGATTTGATTTTTCACAAATTAATTAGAACCAACTTTGACACCTACAAATTAAATGTTGGCCACCAAAGCAATTTAAGCTGCTGCAACTAACTTTCCTTTCCACTTTACAATTATTGCACTCGTTTCTAATAAGATTTATAATCTTCCCTTAAAATCATAAGTATGCCAACCTTCGTCATATTCTTCTTCTTCTTAATTGGCGTAGACACCGCTTACGCGATTATAGCCGAGTTAACAACCGCGCGCCAGTCGTTTCTTCTTTTCGCTACGTGGCGCCAATTGGATATTCCAAGCGAAGCCAGGTCCTTCTCCACTTGGTCCTACAGTCCGAAGTAGAACCTATTAGCAAGAGTTATCCTGCCTTGGATTTCCAGGCTGACATTGTTGGTGATGATTATACTGGTTCCTAAACAGACGAAATTATCTACAATTTATCTTACAAGTTATGACTGTCAACAGTGACGTGAGTGCGACGACTGTTTGTTTGATGACAGGAGATATTTCGTCTTGCCCTCGTTCACTGCCAGACCCATTTGCGTTTAAAATGAAATGAAACACGTGAATGACAAACAAGAAGTGAATTCATTTTATTGTAGAAGCAAACTACAGCACATACAGATATATATTACATATTCATACTGAAGATGGCGCTACTAACTTTAAACGTGATATTGCCGATACAAAATAACACCTCCACTTATCGCAATATTCACTGAAAAAATTTATAAAATATCAAATTTATTCTATAGAAACTATGCCAAGAAGCGACATAAACTTATAGTGTTTTGTTGTACATAAACTTTTGGTTAAAATATCAGCCGGCATATCAGCTGTTGGCAAATACAGTATTTTAACAATCTTATCTCTTACTAGGTCACGACAAAAATGATATTTGATATCAATGTGCTTTGTACGTTTGTGAAAAACTGGATTTGCACACAGTTTTTGTGCACCCTGATTATCATTATACAGATTGATTGTGTACATTTCATTTGTTATTTCATATTGTAATTCCTTTAGATACAATGCTTCTTTACATGCCTCAGATAGACTAATATACTCTGATTCAGTGCTAGAGAGGGCTACACATTTCTGTTTTTTACATTCCCATGATATTGCACCATTACATAATAAAAAACACATTCCCGTATACGATCTCCTATCTCTAGAGTTAGAGGCCCAATCAGCATCTACATATCCTGTTATTTCTGCATTACCTTCTTTACAATATTTTATTCCATAACTTTTAGTTCGTTTTAGATATTTTAGTACTCTCTTTGCATATTCCCAATGCTCTTTTGTATGGCAATTATTAAATTGACTTAGAAAACCTATAGAGTAACTAATATCTGGTCTAGTTAAGACTGACAGATACATTAAACTGCCAATTAGTTGTTGATAGGGTATGTGATTATTTACACCTACTTCACCTTTACTTATATTTAGTTTGACCTCCATCGGAGTGTCAACAGTCTTACAATCATTTAAATTAAATTTTCTCAAAAGTTGATCTATGTAGGTTTCCTGACTTAGAGTTACATATCCTTTATCTTTGTTAAATTTCACATTCATTCCAAGACATAATTTAACTTCACCTAAGTCCTTAATGCTAAAATTATTAGATAAAATCTGTTTTAAGTTCTTAGTTTCAATTTTATCATTGGAAAATATAAAGAAATCGTCAACATAGACTGTTACAATCGTTATACATTTGTTAATATATTTTATATACATACATGGCGTAACTTTTGACCTTCTGTAACCATTACGCATCAAACAATCATCAACTTTTTTATTCCAAGCTCTAGAGGCCTGCTTAAGTCCATAAATAGCCTTTTTAAGTTTCAATACTTTACCAACTGAGCTACTATTATTATAACAATCAGGCATTTTCATATAAATGTTTTCTTCTAAATCACCATTCAAGAAAGCAGTCTTTACGTCTAAATGATTAACTTCTAAACCTAACTTTACAGATAATGCAAATAATAGCCTAAGAGTTGTGTGCCTCACTACAGGAGAAAAAGTTTCTGTATAGTCTACTCCATGTTTTTGGGTGAAACCCTTTGCCACTAGACGAGCACGGTAACGCACTTTGTTTTCACTATCATACTTTTTTCGTAAAACCCCACTTGCACTGCACTATAGTACCATTTATTGGAACATCTACAAGTTCCCACGCATTATTTTTCTCAAAAGACTGTAACTCATCCTGCACTGCTGCTAACCACTCTGCTTTTTCAGGACCATCCAAGGCTTCTTCCAATAATATCTCATCCGTGAATATGTTGTCATCTACTACATGAGCACCTACAAATCCAAATCTGTCTGGCTTTTGCCTATGTCGAGGACCACTTATTATGTTGGTATTGTTAAGTATTATAGAGTCTTCACTGTCTGTTGTACCAGATTCAGGGCTATCTAATGTGTCATCTTCACAAGGTTCATACAGTTCTCCACTTTCGTCCATATCCAAGCTCTCTGACTGGTCAAGTGAATTTTCTTCAAGTATCAAGCTTTCCTCCACTGGAACCATGTTCACCTCATCTGAACCATCTTCCTGTACATTCAAAATACTGTCTGTCGCTATCTTCTCCAATACTATAACATCTCGACTGGTAGTTATAACATTAGACTTCGGGTTGTAGATCCTGTACCCTTTGACATCATTGGAATAGCCGACTAGGATCCATTTTTCAGATTTTCTATCCCACTTTAATCTCTTTTGTTTTGGCACATGTACCATGATTGTACTACCAAAAACACGTAGGTGACTTATATTAGGCTTTCTGCCCGTCCACATCTCGAACGGAGTTTTATAATTTAATGTTGCTGTTACAGTCCTATTCTGTAAGTATACTGCAGTGTGTGCTGCCTCTGCCCAAAACCTTTTCTGAAGACCTGCATCAAACAGTAGACACTTGGCTTTCTCAACAATAGTCCTGTTGAATCGTTCGGAGAGACCATTCTGCTCAGGTGTGTATGGGTTAGTTTTGTGATGTATTATCCCGTTGGACATCAAAAACTCATCAAATTTGGTGTTGCAAAATTCTTTCCCATTGTCACTTCTCAAGATCTTTATGCGGTGATTGATTTGATTCTCAACCTCTGCTTTATACTGTTGAAAGCATTTCAACGCCTCATCTTTGGATTTCAAAAAATATATATATGTCATACGACTAAAATCATCTATGAACAGCATGAAGTACTTAGAACCACCTATAGATCGGCTTTCCATCGGGCCACAGAGATCAGTATGCACAATATTTAGCAATTCAGTACTTCTGCTACCTTCTTTGGGGAAAGGTAAGCGGCTATGCTTGCCTTCACAGCAAGTGACACATGATGACTTTGATATATCAGTCTTACTATCAAGTGTTAATCCCTGTACTGCATCTTGCATTTTATTCAAATACTGGCTGTTGACATGTCCTAGACGTCTATGCCAAACTTCACTGGACGCCATCACTGCAGCTGATGAACGACATGCAGGAATGTTTAGTTTATACACCCCGTTCAACAGATTCGCTGTAGCCACCAGTACTCCTTTTTGGTTAAAAATCTGACAACCATAACTATTAAATGAAACTTTGTTTCCCTTTGATATAAGTTGACTAACAGATAACAGATTTGTAGTCAACTTCGGCACGCATAATACATCTTCTACTCTAATATCATATTCACAGGTGTGCGTCTTTGTCGTAATCTGTACATCTCCGGTACATAACACAGGTATTTTATCTTTATTTGCCACAACAATTTCTTTTACTACAAGCTCCCGAGACATATTTGACAACCATTCTTCATTCGCGGTAAGATGAACACTCGCCCCAGAGTCTATATACCAATCGTTTTTACAAAATTCACCATTCAAGAACACTGCACTAAACGCATTACTGCTTGACCGTTCGTATTTATTTATATTTGACGAATTTTTCTTCGTAGATGTACACTGATTGCGATAATGTCCCGTCTGTTTACATTTGTAGCATGTTATGACTTTTGTTTTTGATTTTGACGTTTGCCTGCCTGTTGACATTTGGGCATTGTCTTTGGTCGCAGTGTTGCCAGCACGATTCTTATTAAAACTCGCAAACGCACCACTAGAACTGACAGCGCTTATATCACCTTCGTTTTCGCTTTCTTCCATGTCCAACAACTTGGTTTTAATGGCGTCTGCTGTCAATGGTATGCCACAATGCTCGATCGCCATGATCATCGGTGAATATTTTTCTGTTAATCCCGCTAACAAAAGCGATGCGACCCACTCATCGTTAATGTTAAAACCCGTACCACTTAACTTTTGACTAGTTTCGATGATTTGTGTCACGTACGAAGTCATTGAAACACTATTTTCGAGTCGTATTGAAATCAGACTCCTCAGTAAACTGATTCTCCTCGTGAATCCTGAGTCATCAAATAGGTTCTTCAATTTCTTCCACAGTTCATAGGTTGTTTGTACACTTTTAATGTGCACGTACAATGACGAATCTATTGTTAAAATTAACTTTGCTCTGGTTTTCGCGTCGCTTGCTGCTCCTATTTCTGCTGGCATAGTCTCTAACTTAATACAATCAGACATCCCTTCCAGCACTAAGAAATTCTCAGCCGCGAAAGCCCACTCACTGTAATTTTCACGCCCTTTCAGTTTAGGCACACTGACAAGATAATTCGTCGTCATTTTCACAGTCACAGCGTTAACTGATTTTTGTTTTTTAGTACGTTATATATATTATATTTCTGCTAAGAATGTCCAAGGAAAAATTGCGAGAAAAACTAATTAGTGCCTGGGCCCATAACCTAAAATGAAATGAAACACGTGAATGACAAACAAGAAGTGAATTCATTTTATTGTAGAAGCAAACTACAGCACATACAGATATATATTACATATTCATACTGAAGATGGCGCTACTAACTTTAAACGTGATATTGCCGATACAAAATAACAGCGTTGCTTTCTTGTTCAGTCTGGAGAAAGCAGAACTAACGGCGCGGGTGTTGAGGCCAATGATATCAGCATCATCGGCGTACGCCAGCAGCTGTACACTCTTATAGAAGATTGTACTTGCTCGATTAAGTTCTGCAGCTCGAATTATTTTCTCCAGCAGCAGATTGAAAAAGTCGCACGATAGGGAGTCGCCTTGTCTGAAACCTCGTTTGGTATCGAACGGCTCGGAGAGGTTCTTCCCGATCCTGACGGAGCTTTTGGTGCCGCTCAACGTCAGTTTACACAGCCGTATCAGTTTTGCGGGGATACCAAATTCAGACATCGCGGCATAAAGGCAGCTCCTTTTCGTGCTGTCGAAAGCAGCTTTGAAATCGACGAATAGGTGGTGAGTGTCGATTCTCCTTTCACGGGTTTTTTCCAAGATTTGGCGCATGGTGAATATCTGGTCGGTTGTTGATTTGCCAGGTCTAAAGCCACACTGATAAGGTCCAATCAGTTCGTTGACGGTGGTCTTTAATCTTTCACACAGTACACTCGATAAATCCTTATGTTCGATGTTGAGGAGGCTAATCCCACGGTAGTTGGCGCAGATTGTGGGGTCTCCTTTTTTATGGATTGGGCATAGCACACTTAAATTCCAATCGTTGGGAATACTTTCATCCGGCCATATTTTACAAAGAAGCTGATGCATGCTCCTTATGAGTTCTTCGCCGCCGTGTTTGAATAGCTCGGCCGGCAATCCATCGGCCCCTGCCGCTTTGTTGTTCTTCAGGCGGGTGATTGCTATTCGAACTTCTTCATGGTCGGGTAATGGAACGTCTGCTCCATCGTCATCGATTGGGGAATCGGGTTCGCCTTCTCCCGGTGTTGTGCTTTCACTGCCATTCAGCAGGCTGGAGAAGTGTTCCCTTCATAATTTAAGTACGCTCTGGGCATCGGTAACTAGATCACCTTTGGGGGTTCTACAAGAGTATGCTCCGGTCTTGAAACCTTCTGTAAGCCGCCGCATCTTTTCGTAGAATTTTCGAGCATTACCCCTGTCGGCCAGCTTATCGAGCTGTTCGTACTCACGCATTTCGGCCTCTTTCTTCTTCTGTCTACAAATGCGCCTCGCTTCCCTCTTCAACTCTCGGTATCTATCCCATCCCGCACGTGTTGTGGTCGATCGTAACGTTGCGAGGTAGGCAGCCTGTTTTCTCTCCGCTGCGACACGGCACTCCTCGTCGTACCAGCTGTTCTTTTGCACTTTCCGAAAACCAATGGTTTCGGTTGCAGCTGTACGTAAGGAGTTTGAAATGCCGTCCCACAGTTCCCTTATACCGAATTGTTGATGAGTGCTCTCAGAGAGCAGGAGTGCAAGCCGAGTAGAAAAACGTTCGGCTGTCTGTTGTGATTGCAGCTTTTCGACGTCGAACCTTCCTTGTGTTTGTTGGCGTGCGTTTTTTGCTGCACAGAGGCGGGTGCGAATTTTGGCTGCAACAATATAGTGGTCCGAGTCGATGTTAGGACCTCGGAGCGCACGCACATCTAAAACACTGGAGACGTGTCTTCCGTCTATCACAACATGATCGATCTGGTTGGTGGCTTTTCGATCCGGAGACAGCCAGGTAGCTTGATGTATTTTCTTGTGCTGGAATCTAGTACTACAGATAACCATATTTCGGACCCCGGCGAAGTCGATCAGCCTCAACCCATTTGGAGATGTTTCGTCGTGGAGGCTGAATTTACCGACCGTAGTGCCAAAGATACCTTCCTTGCCCACCCTGGCGTTAAAGTCGCCAAGCACGATTTTGACATCGTGGCGCAGGAAGATCTCACAGGTGCGCTCATAAAAGACATCTTTGCTCACATCATCCTTCTTTTTCGTCGTGGCGTGGGCGCAAATCATCGATATGTTGAAGAACCTCGCTTTGATGCGGTTGTGGCTAGACGTTCATTCACCGCAGTGAATGATAGTACTCGGCGACGGAGTCTCTCTCCCACCACGAATCCAACACCAAACTTGCGCTCCTTTATATGGCCACTGTAGTAAATGTCACAAGGACCTACTTGTCTCTGTCCTTGTCCCGTCCATCGCATTTCTTGGACGGCGGTGATGTCAGCCTTTATTTTCACGAGGACATCAACCAGCTGAGCAGCGGCACCTTCCCAATTAAGGGACCGGACATTCCAGGTGCATGCCCTCAATTCGTAGTCCTTCTTTCGTTTGCCATGGTCGTCATCAAAAGGGGGGTCACTCATCCGAGGCTTGTTGTTCCTTTTCATTGGGGGTGTTTTTTTTACGTGGCGGGTCCCAAACCCAGCGCACAACCCTATGCAGGGGATGTTTCGCCTTCTCACGTTAGCTCGCCTTCAAACGGATGTTCTTAGGCTACCCAGAGGATACTTGGTCAAAGACCGGAAGTCGTGAGCTGCTTGAGTCATATGCAAAAGAATCGTTTCTGGCCACTCCCAAGTGAATGGCGATCAGAGAACTTTCCTCACTTGCGTGAACTTCTACACATGACTCCATCCTCCATGGTCGTCATATTCACTTTGTATTTTAAACCTGGCAAATACCACCATAATTACATTTTACTGATACACGGGCTCATGCTGCAGAACTCCTATGTCACAAACACATAAATTCTGCAAATTACGGTTCCGCTGCATACGCATATAAGAATAAACACTTGCAAATAAAAAACACACAGTTGTAAATGGTAATCAGAAGCTTGGACATTATACAAAGTTGACTGATATTTGTAGTTGATACAAGTGAGCTGAAATGTTTGTAAGTCACTGCGTATACGCAACTTGCAAGATTAATCACCAAAACACAACAATGGGCTGATAAAGGTAAATGCCAAACTGAAAATTGAGTCAGTGTAGACAGGAAACCAATAAAATACCCACACACAGGCCATTCGAAGGAAAGCTTCCATGCAACGCATTTTTCAGTCCATGAGCAAAAATGAAAATGGAAAAGGTGATAGCTTCGAAATTTTACACACTATGTATACACACACACGCACTTACAAATGTATGACTAACATAAATTCATACTATTATTTGCGCCCAATATTTATTTTTGGATTATGGTAAGGTGGCTGCATTGTTAAGTTACATATTTATGATGTAACTTGTCATTAATTCAACCCTTACATTTCTTCAAAAATTCAAGTTTTGAAATTCAGAAGTAAACAATATGTACATATATTTTTTTTAATTTATAAAAGAAATACTGAATACTTGCTGCTTTGCAGCAACTTACAAAGGTTTTGTTCTCCAACTGCTAAATCCCAAAGAGGGGAATGGGTAAAAGTATGTGACGTGCCATTCACAAGCATAAGTGCACTGCAGCAGGAGGGGATTACTGTGAAGAAGATGAAATGGAAAGAATTCATCTTCCAATTTGATCACAGTAGTATGAATGAATATGTTATGAATAAAACATATTATGCAATTGACCGATATTAGGCATATAGGGTCATAGGAAAATATTGACAGGATTCAACCCATTTTTGACATGCAGACATACTAGTATATGAGAAGGCTTATCTCTTAATTTCAGTTATATATATCACACATTGACCGATATTTTCGACCAAAAGACAACTATGGTACCGGGGTCTGAATATTCGGTACCTATGGGCTTAAACAGTTTCTATTGGACTTAAATTAAACTCTTTGGTCAGAAGGTGGCACACACTATAGGCATTATTCGCGCAGGGTCTTATCCCGTTTATTAATTGCTTCTCGATTTGTGCACAGGAAACTGAACGAATCAAGAAGTATTTGAAATTGTGCTATATGGGAAGTAAGCGTGGCTATTGTCCAATTTCGTCCATTTTCTCAACGTGATATAGGAATATAAGAAGAATTCTAAGTACTTAATTTTATTGAAATCTGTTTGTCCAGTCTCGATATATGGCATTTTGCAAAAAAGTCGACCAGTTTTTACGCCAACTCCCACAAAGCAACCACATACCATCTCTGTGGTAAAATTTAATGTCTCTGGCGTATCTAATTATTGATTTCTCGCTGTTTTATATGGGGAGTGAGAGGGGTTATTCTCCTATTTCATTCTTTCGCACTGCCAGTAGAAGTTCTTAAAAGATTTGCAAAAACAAATTTGGTTGTTGTAGTTCAAGTGGTTTAGGAGATATGTACATTAAACCTTTTAGTGGGCGGGGATAGCCCCACTTTTGCAAAAACTAAAATTAAAGTTATCATAGCCCATATATAAATTGAAATCCTACCGAAAGGTATGTCTATTGTCAATTAAGTCCCATCAATTATATAAATTTCATAGATCTTTTTGTTGAAACCGCCAACAAGGGGCTATTTTCTGTTGTATGATTTCTGGCGATATCAAGCTCTTCCGATCCTCCAGCCGTCAGTACCACTCTAATCACTAATGAAGATGAAGAAAATATTTACTTAATAAGTAGTAATAATTTTCTCTAATTCACTTTCAAAAGTGTGAAAAACCGTATCACCTAAGTCATACGCAGAATAATATTTCAATTCAAACCAACGACCGCATGACTGCAACTGCTGCCAAACCCATTTCCTGTTACAAATTGCTGCCGCTGCAACAGCAAAAAATATAAAAAAAAAATTAGCTACAATAACCAGTTCCATACAAACGAATACCTAGCTTTTACTTCTATCAGTTTTATTTACATCCGAAAATTTCATTGCTGCTGTTGTTATGTTTTGCTCTTAAACTATTTCGCCAGCTGGCTTGCTGGGCGGTTGTTGGCAGATGCGCGCCATCAATTAGGAGCAGAGTATGAAAAAACCGAAACAAAAATAAAAACAATGGTGAAACCAGGCAACAGTATGAACTACTTCGAGGTGCAACAGTTATAACAAAAACTCCATCCACAACCACCGAAAATTAAAATTTTAATTAAATGTTTAACTGGTAGGCATGCGAGTATTTACGCCTAAAACGAGTATAAATTCAGAAGTACCCCAGTAAGGAAAATATTTCGTAGTACGAAATTCCTTAGTTGACTGTTACTTTAAGTTCTCTATTCTCAGCCGAAAGCCTATGATGCTAGCGCTGCGTACTTTAGTTTATATAATAATTTGTTTATTATGTAAGCTTTAATAAAATAAAAAAAAGTTCTCTATTGCATTTTTTAGATTTTTTGTTTTTAAATTCAGTATACCTTCGTGAAATATTTTATATAACATATTTAACAGGTGGCCTGAGAAACTGGAGTCAGATCTAGTTCTAGGGAATACGGTGGTAGCACTTTTTTCTTCTTCATATGGGCCATTTTTTGACCAACTTAGCCTTCAAACGCTCCAATAACGCAATGTAGTAGTCGCTGTTAATTGTTTTCCTTTTTCAAAATAGTCGATGAATAGTATGAACCGTGCATCCCAAAATATTGAAGCCATAACCTTGCCATCCGACTTTTGCGATTTCCACACTCTTTGATCGGTTCATCATGTGCAGTCCAGTCAGCTAAATGTCGACACACACATATCGACGCAAAAATTCAGTTTTATGACTATTAAAGAGCTGCTATGCTTCTACGTCGCACAAAGCTTTCACATACCAAAATATTCATTCACAATATATTCAGTACTTTCCTCTGATATCTTAAGAGCGCTCACCTCTATCGAACAAATTCACTTTACCGGTATCCTAAACTAGTTTGTGGGCATTATTTATGTTTTCGGCGGTAACAGCCTCTTTCATGCTTAGCAAACCACTTTTCCCTGTTGCTTTACTAAGAACAAAATTTCTTTTGGTTCAGTTTTTGTAAACCAATACAAGTCGCTTTACCAAATATGCTATATCTCACAAAATAAAATTTGGCAAATTTGTTCCATATCCCATATCTATAATATAAAGGTAGGAACTGACTGAATATCATGTAGATTTAATATTAATAGTACCATTAAGGCATCAGTCTACGAACTCTTCAACCCACTCATTAGAATATGGTTTTTTGATAAAAAATATACAGATTGCATTAAGATCTTCCGCATAGCAGTAGAGCAAAGAAAGATAAAAGGGAATGACCACAGATAAGACAGCTTCAGCCATAAGCAAGCTTATTGTCCTCTTCTAGAAGAGCGGTTGGGATGTATTCGATTATAGAATGTATTGTAAATCTACCAAATTATGGCAGATTCCAGATCATACTGTGGGCATGCTTAAACTAACTTGTTTGAATATTGCCATAGGTCAACTAATCAAAGAGCCAATCATGCTATAACTTCAGGTTTTGTAGAACCCCTTTCCAGGGGGAATTGAATTGCATATACGGCCTTTATGCGCATAAACTTATTCGGATCTTTTTCGTTACTCTGATATACAGCAGCAACAGTGTCTTCTAAAGTAAACAGGGTGTGAAAATGATCCATGGTTGTTTAAATTACTGTCTCGAATGGGCAATTAGGTGAACTTCATATTATCGCGCGATGCGCCACAGGAACCATTATTTGCGTATTATATGCGCAAGGTTTTAAACACTCTTATAGAGTTAAACTGCTCATTGTAAATTGAATTTTTAGTCGGAAAAGACAAACTCTGCAAAAGTATTATCATACCGAGAAAGTTCTTAACTCAGTAGGTCGTATAACCCTGTAGATCGTATATTGCAAAAGTTGAAATTATAAGGTGTAGAAACACTGGTCACCAAAACAGTTCAGCAAATAAATACCGCCATATTATTTTGTTCGAATTGATGGCGAATTTAACAGCAGTTTATGAAACAAATAAGTGAATAGAACAGAACGTAACTGAATTAGTATTCGGTCCAGGGCTGCCACTTCGACAGCATACTCGAAAACTCTTTAGAGAGTATCTGATTCTACTATAAATATAGTTGGTTATCACGACGACGATAGATGGAGTTAGACCATAGGCTAGTTTTTAATTTGACAAAAAAAGACGATACCATTTCTAAATCAACAGTTTATCCTTCCAGTAACGTCCCATCAGCATAATGAGTATAATTCGAAAGGTTAGTCGTCGCATGATTCCTTCCCATAAAGCTTCGCTTGCTTCCGGAGCGTGTTATTGCATTTGTCCAAATGCAAACCTAAACGCATAATGAGCTGCGTGAGTGTTAAATGTGTGAATCTCATTCATGCATAGACGTGCAGCAAATTTTGTATAATTGTAGAAAACAGATGCCATTTATATTAAGCCACAATTACTACTGTCAAAGGAGCGAATGTCAAGTGCTGATAATCGCATTGACTGCATTATGACAGGAAAGAGACCGATACATAATCACAATCTAAAGTATCTAGAAGCGGCAAACTATGGACTAAACCATCGTTTCTCGTTTTGGGATACATTGTTGATTCATATAGAAAACAACTAGTTAAGCATTTTATTAAATATGAGAAAAATACTGAAAGTACCAATGATGTACATTTCGTAGATTAAAACCTATGAAAGCTAATTTTTTTTTCATAAACGAAAAAACGGCCATGTCAAAAATGACACAGCTCGTTTGGTCATTTATATTTATACATTGTTTCCTTTCGGGTATTACAACGTTTACAAAACGATTATTCACTCTAACAAGAATTGAATCCCAACGACCATCAAGTGCGTCACATGAATGGACCGAAAACCAAATAGCTATCAATGCCGATTTTCGCAACTAAATTTTGTTTCACATTTCTTCAACAAAAAAGATAGCCATATTGTTACAGTCGTTCACCATTATTAATGACTTTTCGATTCTAAATTAGATGTTGATGTTTACGACTTTTGGTTCCAACAAGGCTACATACCATACAGCCAACGAAGCAATCAGCTTACTGAAGGAAACTTTTGGTCAACGCCTATGATATCCCCTCAAATATTATGAGATTTAACATCGCAGGACTATTTTTTGTGAGGTTATGTGAAGTTGGTTGTCTCCGCAGATGAACCCGAAACAGTTGGTCTAATAAAAAAATTTGTTTGGATATTTTGTTTTCTGGTAAAAAATGTTGGCTGGTAAAGCCAATCTCTTAAGGTCCGCAGCTGGAATGCGAACGTTTATGCTCTATTTCTTTTGACGGTCAGAAATGACAAAAACGAATCCTTGATTATCGAAATAACCAGCGCCAGTTAAATTTAATAGATATGTTTTCTCAGTGATAACGTATTAAGTATATCTTCTAAGTGTTTTTAATACGCTTTTATTAGCTTCACTTGTATGTATGTATGTATGTTTGCTTGTAACTTTTTTAAGTGGTACTGAATCCTAGAATATTTAATCGAGACTGTTTTTGTTTAGTCTTTTTATCGTGTCTTGATAATTTTCCAACAGGTTCGGCGCCAACGTAAGTCGATAAAAGAGTGACGACTTTATTGTCTTGCCATGCAGTGGCCGAAAAGTCTACTCCATCTAAATGGGAAACTCTATCCTCATAAGATTTTATTCAAAAAAGTGTCAGTTATCGCCTTTTTTATACATTTTTTTAGGCAATATTTATTAAAATAAATAAAAATAAATAAATAAAATAAAAATAAAAAGTTATAAAAATGTTTACTTTATATTTTAGTAGTCTATTGCCAGAAGTCTGGAGTTGTTGGGCAAAATTTATAAAAAAAAGGCGATAAATGGCACTTTTTTGAATAAAAACAAATAAAAACAAATAGAAATTGTAATTCTTAATTTTTCTAAATTTGTTTCATCAAACAAAAAAAAACATCAAGATAAGGAAAAAATTTAAAAGGTCATAAAAAAACTGACACATACGAACGCCAAACCCTTTGAGGGTTTTACTATACTGACCTAGTACCATCACCCTGACTTGGAATTTCTCACCCCCCAGACAATAATCCCAAAAATGTTCCCCAGTGTAATTAACGAAAGGCAGGGATGTATAAAAATTATCCAAAAATACAATATGATTCATCCTTAGTATAGCTCTCGCCAAACGTATAACAACGTTATTTGTTATTCCGAGATTAGGCTCATCGGCTGGTTTGTGTTGTTTTTCTACTTGTCCAGAATAGACCTCAAATCTGTAAGCGTACCCATGAGATTAAAGAGAACAAAAAGCTTATAACCTCACTTTTGAGGCTTATTAGGTAAATATTTTTTTTAGGAAATTTTAGTTGAACACATTTGCTCATCTATAGAAAGTCGTTGTTCTATTGCAACTGATGGAAATGTTGTATTTAGCTGTTCTATCACAGGCCGAATCTTATGGAGACGATCGTGATCAGAATAATCTCGCGGATGATGTTTACTATTGTCGTTGAAATGTAAATAGCTCCTAATCATCTCAAATCTATTTATCGGTATTGCACTCTTTACAGGTTCGTAGCCAAATTTGGAATGCCAGTATGAGCGTACACTAGGAAAATGCTCCACTGACACAAATAAAAGAATTCCTATGCATTTTTTTAACTCCCCAACAGTAATAGTAAATGATATTGAAGAGTTTTCTTGTACTGCATATAAGTTGGTTTCATCAACAATTTTTTGAAGAAACTCAGGTGTGAACTAATGCATAAAACATTTATTTATATGGTGTATCAAGTTCAGTTATAGCAGAGTCTGTTGTGCTTGGTTGGTGAATTTATTTGGCCTCGTCATAAAACAGTTTGTCTTTTTTCCAAATGAGTTTTCTTTTATTGAACTCTACTAAATTTTCATGACCTTCCTGCATGGGTAAACAAGTAATAATTTGACTTGATGGGCCAGGAAAATTTTGAACTATAGGTGGATCAATATAGGTACGATCTTCTTCCTCTACATCCTCGTCTTCCAATTCTCGAATTGTTTCTCTTGCATTAGCGTAAAAGGTTTCTTCATCTTCACTTACATCTTCCAAACCGTCCTCAGATATATTTCCATCTTCTAAGGCCGCTAGAAGTTGTTCTATGTCTCTATCCGCCACTTTACGGGACATTATAGAAAAATAATTATATAATTCATATGAATAAATTATATATTTATAAGAAATAAGTCAAACATAAAAAATATATTACGAGTATTATACCCACAGTAAAACTATTATTTGCCGATTTTGCACATTGATGTATTTCTACATCACAATTATAACGGTCGTATTTACTATAACTGTTATTGAGTTCTAAATAAAACCAATCTAATGTGTTTTTCTTACTTTTATCCTCTCATAAATCACTTTTAGCACGTAATAATACTATTTACTATCCACCAAAATGAAATTACAATTTTACCGCCAAAGTGTGTATTTGTAAGTGGCGCGCCATGCTGTCAAATTATTAAAATTAAAAAGTGGAATGTCATATCATAAAGTTTGCGTTCAAAAACCAACACAGATATTTTTAGCACCTAATAAAAGTAAAAAGTACTGTGTTTGAGTTACCGTTTCGAAATTAAGTATGTAAGGAAGAAAACACATCATCATTCATTTAAGGTTTAAGTATATCTTTTCAAGGCAAACAACTTTTCATTTCTTCATTATGGTCTAACTAACGTAAAGGGTTATAGTGAAATATAAAATTCCACACTTTTACATTGCTATTTACATATTCATTTATTTATAGTATAGTGGAGGTTAAGAAATTTTAGAACATATTTTTCATATTCATTTAACATTTCTATTTTATTTACTCGAAATTATTACTCTCCACTCTTATTGAATTACGAAAGTCGTTGCTACCATATCTTGCAAGATGATTACTTTGTTGGTTCTTTCTTTGCCTATTGAGGACCTAAAATGGTCTGTGTGTTTTTTTTATTTTTGCTTTGAGGTCGTGCCGCATCTCTTCACCATGTAAGTAATGTGAGTTCGTATACTCGTGTATCCATTAAATTCATCTATTGCCGTTTATCAATTTGCCCCTATACCTTATACTTTCCCCACACTACGGTATACCACGCACAAATTAAATAGGCCAGCCAACTCGTCGGCTTCTTTATCAATAACAAAATGAGACCATGTGAAAAGCTTGCATACATGCGGCTTCCTTTGTTTTGGCATATGGCAACTGAGGAAGAAAAATATGGTGAAGAAATACAACAAAAGAGGTTTTTCGAACTTTACACAAAACGCTGCTGGCGAATTGCTTAGACAACTTTTGCAAAAAAAACGCTTTGAAAGGTAGCTCGGACGTACAGGTGAGACTAAAACTGTCGTCTAGAAAGTACAAAAGCACATATGTAAGTCTTTTATGTTTATTTGTGTGTATGGGTATTCTTTTTTGATGGTGCTTGGCGCTTTTACGAATGGCAGGCATACTAGAGTGGGGCAGAGGCTCTGCTATCTTCAATTTCCTCATTCCTGAGGGGTGCGTGCCCCTTCTGACCTAGGGTGTTATGCGTAATGTTTCTGTTGGACTGATTTGCAGCAAACAGCTAAATTCGACTGCACTTAACCACTCAGGCCGGGATATTTGTCTCATCGACCTAACAGTCCAAAGACCAAGATTCATATGAGTCATAAATAAAAGCATGACGGCGTCGGAAACGACTGGCAATGAAAACGGCAAAGGACAAAAAAAGGAAAACTAAGTACTGGTAAGTGGGATGTATATAGCGCAAGTTTTATGCAGGCCATATACAGTAAGGATATGAGAACCGTGCTCTACCGATAAAGCAGAAAGTATTCTGAACCTCACTTCCCTCCATATCGGTATGGAAACGGCAGCGAAGAGGTCTATTTTAGCCTTTATATAGTCAAAACATGGTAAGAACAAGGTAAGAAGTTTTTTTTTCAAGAGAGGATATTATCAAGAAAATGTACTTTAAAAAATGTTTCAAAGTTTCAATGGGCAGCAAAAGTGAAGGGCTTCGTCCTCGAGGAGTACCTTTCCAGGAGCACAATGCAATGGTATACAGACAGCTCGAAAATAGCAGATTGGGACAGTGCGACCATGTACCATAATGCAACACAATGCCTAGGTTTCCAAACAGTTTTCAATTTGAAGTCAAAGCCTTTGGCAGCTTTTGAGAGATTATTCTAGAGATACATAGCTCTACCAGGGAAGTGATAGCTAACTGTCACTTAAGCCAATATCGTCCGCTTAAATCAAATCAACGCTGTGGATCCCATATTTTACGAGAGGAAAAATCGTCAGTGGCAACAAATGCCCAGTTTTCGACGATCGAAGAGGCATAGGAGTAAGGTCCTTTTCCCACGACAATCGGGTCTAAGTAATCGCAAGGGAAACGGATTTTGATCCGGCCAAAGACTATCAACTCGATAGCATGCCTCGAAATTACCTCAGGAATGTTTTCTGCGACTACAGCAACAACAGGGGAAAGGCCACCAAATACCTTACATAAAGGTTTTCGAACTTTCAGTTGGCTTTATCCTGGATATATCGACCAATATTTGATTTATCTCAAGGGAAATAGCACAACATGTTTTACTCATAACATTATATCTTTGTGCTTTAATTGAGCAAACAAGCTTCGGTGGAGAGCTCCTCCTGAAGTCGAGACATGCATCAAAATAACCGGTTCACACTTACTCGTACACATTCTGTATTAAATAAATTGAATAAAATTCGCAGAGTGCTAATATTTTCATAATACTTTCGCAATTGAAATTTTATATGCAAATAGCAAAAATATTTACAAATAATTCATTCTTTCCAGCGATTTTTAACCTTTTGACCTAAATGAATTTCTTTTTATACATAGAGAGTAAAAGCGAATAATATAGGTTATCTTTTCTAGAGACGTAAAATTTCTCATAGTGATAACCTTCGTTCTCATGCATTTCAGAGGTACCTTGAAATTGAATGCACCATATAGTAGGAGATCCCACCATAGTACGGCGACCATAACCCATCGTATTACGGGATGAAAATAATTTTTATATACAATCTATTACATTAAAATATTAATTTCGAGGAGGTGATGCTAAGTGTAATTATTAATAATTAAAAAAAGATTTTTTTAAACATTACACGCACTCTTTTATGCAATAAACTGTGGACTAATCGAAAGTATATGCAAACACTGGGTTGTCTTCTTTTTCCCGGTGCAATTATTAGGTAGGCAGGTACATACAGGTAAATTGGCAATACGCCATAAACCTTATATCAAAATAAAGATAATTTTATTGCAATTTACAGATTCAATATTTATTTTCAATATTTCAATATCTATATTATTCTTAAAATTATTACTTATAACATATAAAACTTATACAGAAAACTAAACTAATCACTTAATTCTTAATCCGAGTCCTCTCCAAATAATTCAATCATTCTTTGCTTTTTTTCGTATTTTGTTAAAGACTCGCTTTTCTTTGACAAGTGCAATTGGGGTTGTGTCTGGCACCGTAAGTTTTGATCTGAAGACTTCTTTTTATGCCGCTTTTCCCGGCCATTGGTGGTTAATATTGTAGGGGTCGCAATATCATCACCGAATAGATCAATCAACTTATATTCTTTTCTAGGGGCGGGTGCCACCGGCTCTACCAAACTTTCAGTCCTCTCTGTCAAATTCCATTGAGATTGAGTTTTTTGCTGTAGGTCAGAGTTTGTAGCCTTCCTTTTATGAGACCCGCTTTTGGTAGTTCTCTTTGTAGGGTTTGCGGTATCATCTCCGAACATATCAACCAATGAATTACTCTTTCTTGTCGCTGGTGCTGCTGACTCCCTTACACTCCCGTTCTTCTTTGGCAGATCACCTTGTGGTTTTAAATTTCCATCGTTAATCGGTTTAAGTTGGTTACCATTGCTTCTCGGGCTGTCATTTACTTGATCATTAGAATCATTTTTCTTCCTATGGTTATTGATTGAGTTAGAGCTGACCAAGACACGATTAGTGTTATCACTAGGATAAGTGTACAAATTATTTTGATACGCAGAATCTTTCTTCGTCAAATGGCAACTGAACTGTGTTGTACTATTATCAATTTTGTTACCGATCTTGTTAGAGCTGGCGACGTCATGTTTACTATTAGGGCTGACACGGCTTATGCGTCGCTTCTTTGGTGGTGGTAAATATTCGTATTCCAAACTGTCTATCTGTTGTGGGGGACTAGAAGATGGACTCAGGCTACCACACGAGCTGCTGTCGTTCGAATTGTGCGGTGGAGATAGGTCTTGTGGCTTATTCCGTTTGACTTGATTCTGCTCATCGTTATTATAAAAGGGCCAATTTCCATTCACAGCCTCCCACATATTCCCACGTAAGCTATATACATTGTTGCGGACCAAAGCAATATCCATGAGTATGCTTTTAATGGACGAGCGGTCATCACCACGAATTCCTTCTTTTTGCAGTCGTGAAAATAGCTCTAATTTGCTGAATGGCTTCAATGCCAACAAGTGAATGAGTCGTTCCCGGATATGACAACAAGATACACCAGATTCCGTTTGACTTGATTCTGCTCTTCCTTTGTCGAATTGTGTGATGGAGCCGGATCTTGTGGCTTATTTCGCTTGACTTGATCCTGCTCTTCCTCAGTATAGAAGGGCCAATTTTCATTTACATAATACCACATATGCACTCGAAGGTTGTACATTTGACTCCGGAGCTGAGCAATAGCCATAAGTATACTATTAATGGACGAGCGCTCATGATTACGTATTCCTCCCTTTTGCAACCGTGAAGTTAGCTCTAATTTGGTGAACGGTCTTAACGCCAACAAATGGATGAGTCGTTCCCAAATACTACAACGAGATACGTCAGCTGAATTTAAACATTTCGAGGTGTACTCTTTTTCACTTGTAGAACGATGTCGGTTGTGACTATAACGATCGATTTTGTGTCCAGAATAACAGTTGCTAAAAATGTTTGATGCCATGAGTTGTCTGGAAGAACTTGTTTATATTAGAAATTTACTTGTTTCTCTGACGAATAGAATTTTGGTTTTGAACTATATTTTCACTTTCGCGGTCTATTTATACGGACATGCTTAGGTATGTTTCAAACGCATCTACCTGTTTCCAAAAAGATGGGTCTGAAGGCGCGGTCTATTGTTTCGTATATCAGGTAGATACATACAATGTTTTCGAGGACTTACCGTCCAGGTAAGTTTAACCCTTTAACAAACGACTCAAAATCTAAAAACAAAGAAACCAGATTTTGTTATATTCAACAAAGGAGAATGGAATGTGAAAGGTTTTCTACGTTGATTACCTTAGAAACCAAGATCTGATCAAAGACTGGGAAACACTTTCATTATTCAACAATTGCATTATTAAAGTCAATCGGCATTTAAACAGTTTTTATTCTATGATTATAGGGTATAGAGGAAGCTTAAACATATTTTTAACAAATGGGCGTTCCAAGAGGAGATGGCCTCGGAATATTATTAATATATCTTGGATGGTGTCATGTGTAGAAGTTCACGCTAGTGAGGAAAGTTCTCTGATCGCCATTCACTTGGGAGTGGCCAGAAGCGATTCTTGTACATATGACTCAAGCAGCTCACGACTTCCGGTCTTTGACCAAGTATCCTCTGGGTAGCCTAAGAACATCCGTTTTAAGACGAGCTAAAATGAGAAGGCGAAACATTCCATGCATAGGGTTGTGCGCTGGGTTTGGGACCCGCCACGTAACAAAAACAGCCTCAATGAAAAATATCAATCATCCAACCCCTCTTGATGACGACCATGGCAAAACAAATGAGGACTACGTATTGAGGGCATGCACCTGGAATGTCCGGTCCCTTAATTGGGAAGGTGCCGCTGCCCAGCTGGTTGATGTCCTCGTGAAAATAAAGGCTGACATCACCGCCGTCCAAGAAATGCGATGGACGGGACAAGGACAGAGACAAGTAGGTCCTTGTGACATTTACTACAGTGGCCATATAAAGGAGCGCAAGTTTGGTGTTGGATTCGTGGTGGGAGAGAGACTCCGTCGCCGAGTACTATCATTCACTGCGGTGAATGAACGTCTAGCCACAACCGCATCAAAGCGAGGTTCTTCAACATATCGCTGATTTGCGCCCACGCTCCGACGAAAGAGAAGGACGATGTGACCAAAGATGCCTTTTATGAGTGCTTGGAGCGCACTTATGAAAGATGCCCCCGCCACGATGTCAAAATCGTGCTTGGCGACTTTAACGCTAGGGTGGGCAAAGAAGGTATCTTTGGCACTACGGTCGGTAAATTCAGCCTCCACGACGAAACATCCCCAAATGGGTTGAGGCTGATCGACTTCGCCGGGGCCCGAAATATGGTTATCTGTAGTACTAGATTCCAGCATAAGAAGATACATCAAGCTACCTGGCTGTCTCCGGATCGAAAAACCACCAACCAGATCG
The DNA here is from genome assembly GCF_023373825.1 of Bactrocera dorsalis. Classification (NCBI taxonomy): domain Eukaryota; kingdom Metazoa; phylum Arthropoda; class Insecta; order Diptera; family Tephritidae; genus Bactrocera; species Bactrocera dorsalis. The sequence goes on along the minus strand of NC_064303.1, from coordinate 26,086,980 downwards.
ATCATGTTGTGATAGACGGAAGACACGTCTCCAGTGTTTTAGATGTGCGTGCGCTCCGAGGTCCTAACATCGACTCGGACCACTATATTGTTGCAGCCAAAATTCGCACCCGCCTCTGTGCAGCAAAAAACGCACGCCAACAAACACAAGGAAGGTTCGACGTCGAAAAGCTGCAATCACAACAGACAGCCGAACGATTTTCTACTCGGCTTGCACTCCTGCTCTCTGAGAGCACTCATCAACAATTCGGTATAAGGGAACTGTGGGACGGCATTTCAAACTCCTTACGTACAGCTGCAACCGAAACCATTGGTTTTCGGAAAGTGCAAAAGAACAGCTGGTACGACGAGGAGTGCCGTGTCGCAGCGGAGAGAAAACAGGCTGCCTACCTCGCAACGTTACGATCGACCACAACACGTGCGGGATGGGATAGATACCGAGAGTTGAAGAGGGAAGCGAGGCGCATTTGTAGACAGAAGAAGAAAGAGGCCGAAATGCGTGAGTACGAACAGCTCGATAAGCTGGCCGACAGGGGTAATGCTCGAAAATTCTACGAAAAGATGCGGCGGCTTACAGAAGGCTTCAAGACCGGAGCATACTCTTGTAGAACCCCCAAAGGTGATCTAGTTACCGATGCCCAGAGCGTACTTAAATTATGAAGGGAACACTTCTCCAGCCTGCTGAATGGCAGTGAAAGCACAACACCGGGAGAAGGCGAACCCGATTCCCCAATCGATGACGATGGAGCAGACGTTCCATTACCCGACCATGAAGAAGTTCGAATAGCAATCACCCGCCTGAAGAACAACAAAGCGGCAGGGGCCGATGGATTGCCGGCCGAGCTATTCAAACACGGCATCAGCTTCTTTGTAAAATATGGCCGGATGAAAGTATTCCCAACGATTGGAATTTAAGTGTGCTATGCCCAATCCATAAAAAAGGAGACCCCACAATCTGCGCCAACTACCGTGGGATTAGCCTCCTCAACATCGCACATAAGGTTTTATCGAGTGTACTGTGTGAAAGATTAAAGACCACCGTCAACGAACTGATTGGACCTTATCAGTGTGGCTTTAGACCTGGCAAATCAACAACCGACCAGATATTCACCATGCGCCAAATCTTGGAAAAAACCCGTGAAAGGAGAATCGACACTCACCACCTATTCGTCGATTTCAAAGCTGCTTTCGACAGCACGAAAAGGAGCTGCCTTTATGCCGCGATGTCTGAATTTGGTATCCCCGCAAAACTGATACGGCTGTGTAAACTGACGTTGAGCGGCACCAAAAGCTCCGTCAGGATCGGGAAGGACCTCTCCGAGCCGTTCGATACCAAACGAGGTTTCAGACAAGGCGACTCCCTATCGTGCGATTTCTTCAATCTGCTGCTGGAGAAAATAGTTCGAGCTGCAGAACTTAATCGAGCAGGTACAATCTTTTATAAGAGTGTACAGCTGCTGGCGTATGCCGATGATATTGATATCATCGGTCTCAACACCCGCGCCGTTAGTTCTGCTTTCTTCAGACTGGACAAGAAAGCAAAATAAATACGTCTGGTAGTGAACAATTGCAAGACGAAATATCTCCTGTCATCAAAGAAAAAGGCGTCGCACTCGCAACTTGGCTCCCACGTCACTGTTGACAGTCATAACTTTGAAGTTGTAGATAATTTCGTCTATCTTGGAACCAGCGTAAACACCACCAACAATGTCAGCCTGGAAAACCAACACAGGATAACTCTTGCCAACAGGTGGCACTTCGGACTAAGTAGGCAATTGAGAAGCAAAGTCCTCTCTCGACAAACAAAAACCAAACTCTATAAGTCACTCATAATTCCCGTCCTGCTATATGGTGCAGAGGCCTGGACGATGTCAACAACAGATGAGTCGACGTTGCGAGTTTTCGAGAGAAAAGTTCTACGAAAGATTTATGGTCCTTTGCGCGTTGGCCACGGCGAATATCGCGTTCGATGGAACGATGAGCTGTACGAGATATACGACGACATTGACATAGTTCAGCGAATTAAAAGACAGCGGCTACGCTGGCTAGGTTATGTTGTCCGGATGGACGAAAACACTCCAGCTCTGAAACTTCCACTCCGTTGGAAGGATCAAGTGGAGAAGAACCTGGCTTCGCTTGGAATATCCAATTGGCGCCACGTAGCGAAAAGAAGAAACGACTGGCGCGCGGTTGTTAACTCGGCTATAATCGCGTAAGCGGTGTCTACGCCAATTAAGAAGAAGAAGATGTTTTCTCCTGCCGCTTACGTTTTCACGTGGTTGCTTTTGCGTTCAATTTCTTGCACAAAGTTTTGCTGTGTGCTCTAAACGATTTTTTCATTTTCAATTTCAGTTGCAATATTCAATCACATCCATGCTTATTGCTTTTGTAAGGCAGTTCGTTCGGCAGTTGTTTCCTACCACTTCTGTGTCTTTATTAAGTATTCAATAAAAGTGGAAAGCAACTTCAAAAAGTTCATAATACGCCATGTCCAACACCTGTTGTCACAAGTAATTTGAACATTAATGACTTTGATTGCTTTGATTTTTTGTCCACTTTATTTAATGTTACGGCCTATATTGCTATTGTGTTTTATTATTGACCTTCATGAATATTGCTTAAGCAGGGTTGGGACAGTTTAAGCTAATGAATACAGTAGTCTCACTAAATTATTGTTAACAACGTCTTTTATAACGACATGAAGCTACGCTTACTCACGCTTTCGTTTGGTCAGGAACTCTTAACTAGTGAACATATCTCAATATTGGTATATTTCTTATGTTAGTTCGTTGATGACTTAAACCTTTACTGGATCTGAAGAAAATTAGTTAAAGCTGCCAAACAAATGCAACATTGGAGATAATTCAGGTTTGCAGATTTGAATAAAAGCAGAATTTAGGAAACAGAAAAAGCTACATGGAATGAATTCAGAAAATATGTGTCACTATTATCTAACTTGTGAGGTTCTTGAGTTTTTCGCGTTCCTAAGTTGGATGACAAGGACTAAATAAAAAATATTAATACCTATTTCAAGGTGACCTTATCTTAAATAAATTACAACAAAGTCGATGTATTACCAAAACAGAATACAAACTTGACATTGTAGAGAGAAATCAAATAACTGAAGCATTTTTGTCTTCTGTGCACCGTGCGGCCGCTTTGTGTTTGTGTCAATGTTTGACTTTGTATGTGTTTATGCAACTGGGTTTCACCGTTGTTATGTCATTTTATTGTATAGAACGTCAATACACTTAACCGTATCAAATTTAATATGGTCCCGAGAGAATTCCGCCAAATTAATTCCACGAATGTGTGTGCACGTATATGCGCAAACAGATCTACATGTATACATACTCGAATGGGTACTATAAAATCGCACCTGCTTTACAGAAAGTTACGTATACGCCGTGGTCGCAGTCAGAATTCAGTTTCCGTTTAAATGTCCTGCTTGGTTGCATATGGCACTCGTATGTGCCGACTTATTCATTATATGCATAACAATGCTGTTTTGTTTTCCTTCCTTTGCCTGTGTTTTTTCCAGCTTTCATTAATGCTTTTGTTTTATATTTACCGTTCTGGCTTTTAGTTGTTCTGCTGTTCCCTTATGTGTAAAGCCTAGAATTGAAGTGGTTGGGGCTGTTTGATGTGTGAGTTTAATTTTCTACTTTTCACATTGTGGTCTTTGTCGCTCAAACCGGCACTTGCTGTGTGGATTGCGAATTATTTTTGTTGTTCATGGGCATTTTCATGAGCATCGTCTGCGCTGGGAGAACTCTGTAAAGATGGTATTGTAGTAGTTGGAGAGTCTAGAAAAAAACCATCGCTGATACGCTTGTGTTGATCGCTGACGTGAATGTGACTTTTTCTATGACGGCAGTGATCTTTTAACTTTAGTTGAATTAATATATTTTTTAAGGTTTAAAGAGCTTTTAAGCAGATAGCTTGAGAAATAGTACTTCAAAGAAGAAACAAAAGTCCAAATTAAATTGATTTCACAAGCGCTACTACCCGAAGCGTGTAACAATCCCAATATAAACTTCAAACCACTATCAACTTTATCTTGCTAAGAGTTTACATTTTTGCTGTTTGATGATTGTTGCGAGTTCAACTGATTTTTATGCTGAAATACACTCAAAGTCATAATTTCTTAGTTAATTAATGCACACTATAGATCAATTGACATCAAACACAAAGCGAATTTATATGAACCTTACCAGAAACCGATTAAACCTATTAGTTGAACTTCATTTTGAGATGTGCTTCCTAATGATTATGAGAACAAATCTGATAGTGACATAAGCTCTTCCAATTTGACGCTTCTGTAATAGATTTAATAGCGTTAATAGCGGTAATGGCGGGTGAGATGTAATATGTCCATGTGTCATTCTCTATACGTTATATGGCTGTTTTGAAAAACTTTGGAATGTCATTTTTAGTGCAGTCTTAGTAATATAAATTTGTCTTTATACAAGGTGCGTTCCAAAGTAAACAGGACTTAAAATTTATTTTATTCGAAATAGTCTCCTTCTGCTTCAATACAGCTTTTTGCATAGTCCAAAAGCATGTCGAGCGAGTGTTTTAGCTCGTTGGCTAGTATGGCCGCCAGTACGCCGGTGCAAGCCTTTTTAATGGCCTCTACGTCTGCATGATGCTTTCCTTTCATGAGCAAATACATTTTTCCGAAAAGGAAGAAGTCGCACTGTGCCATATGAGGTTAATATGGGGAGTGGTTAATGGTTAAAATATGATTTTTTATCAAATAATCGATCACAAGCGTCGATCGATGAAGCCAATTTGTGCGGAACAAACCGTTACTCATAGCAACAAAACTCAAATCTTCGCAACTTCAGCAACCAGATTGTATATTTACCACTCATTCTTCATTGTGTTTTACTTTATTAAAAGAAATATACTAACCAAAATCTATGAAAGTAACAATGCTTTGAGTTTTTAAATAAATAAAATAACTAACCACACAGTAACACTACTTTGATGGTGCGGTCACTGTCTTATATTTTCTTTTATTCTACTTCAATTGAGCTTCAGCTCCGGCTAAAATGTTGTTGCTAATAGGCAACTTGAAAATTCACTTTAAGATGAAATAAGAAATGTGATCCAAAGAATGGTAAAAGCTGAAAAAATGGTAATCGTTGCTGGTAATATTTTTAATATGGCGTTACTGAAACCGTATTAAGTGTTTTGTTTTAATTTTAGATACACTCTTTTAATAACCATCGATAAGTGGTTCATTTTCCCGAAAGCCTACCCCAGTAGTGGGGGTCTTAACCCGACCGATAATACCCGATTACACGAATGTTATTTTTTTGGCTTTGCAAAGGACTATATATACTCGTAGTAGTCCAAGTGCGATTCTAGAGGATCAGACATTGACCTAATATACCATATATATATGTATTAGAGCGAAATACGAGGGCTGTCCGATAAATAACCGACCTAACCATGATGCACGCGACTTTTTCAAATTTTTTTTTTTTTATTTTTCTACATAGTCTCCTTGTAACTCCACACACTTCTCCCAGCGATGCTCCCATCTCTGCAACCCTTCCAAATAGTACTTGGCGTCTTTGTCTGCAAAATACGAGTTGACGAAAGAGATTGCCTCCTCATTTGACAAAAATCTCTAGCCGCCGAGCGCATTTTTAAGTTCAGGAAACAAAAAAAAGTCGCTTGGTGCTAGATGCGGTGAATAAGGTGGATGGTCAAGCAGTTCGAACCGCAATTCGTGGATTTTCGCCATGGCGACTGTTGAGGTGTGAGATGGTGCGTTGTCTTGGTGGAACAAGACTTTCTTTTTTTGCAAATGTGGCCGATTTTTCGAAATTTCTTCCTTTAGCTTGTCCAATAATGATGCGTAGTATGCTCCTGTTATAGTTTTTCCTTTTTCAAGATAGTCGATAAAAATAATTCCATGGCTGTCTCAAAAAACACTCGCCATCACTTTCCCAGCCGAATACATAGCTTTAGGTTTTTTTGGAGCTGATTCCCCCTTTTCAATCCACTGTTTAGATTGGATTTTTGTTTTGGGCGTATAATGATGAATCCAAGTTTCGTCTACAGTTATCAATCGGCGCCAAAAACGGGGTTTATTGCCTCTAAACTGAGCCAACAGAGCGCTGGAAATGTTCATGCGCGCACAAACGCAAACGCGGCACCCAACGCGCGGACAGCTTTCTCATGCCCAAATCTTGGTTTAATATGTGACAAACAGTTTCTTTTGACATCTTCATAATCTCAGCTATTTCCCTAACTTTAATCCGGCGGTCGTCTAGCACCAATTGATGAACTTTAGCGATGTTATCGTTAGTGGTTACAGTTTTTGGACGCCCAGGACGTTCATCATCTTCCAAGCTCCTGCGACCACGTTTAAATTCAGCAGTGCAAAATTTTACGGTGGTAAACGATGGTGCAGAGTCACCATACACAGAGTCCAACACATCTTTGATTTGTGAAGGCGTATTGCCTTTCAAAAATAAAAATTTAATTACAGCTCGATATTAAATTTTTTCCATTTTGGGGAAATCACCGAAATAGACTCACAAAACGACTGTCAACAGGTAATTGCGCAAGATAAATTTCTGAAATTTTGGCGAGTAGCTATTATAATATGCACAATTTGAAGTAGAAACTTTTTTTTCCGATGTGCTGCTAGCTTCACGTTGAGGTCGGTTATTTATCGGACAGCCCTCGTATATGTACGAGTACACCTGCTGTTGGCATTTTCAATGACTATTCTTCGAGCATATTTAGTGGTATTCATCGTTTATTAGATTAATTTCTTTTATTGAATATTTCTGATCTCAATTTCAAGTTTTCAGAAAAACCTTTCGTCTACGATATGGGCTTCGCCAAGCATAAAAAACACTAAGTCGAACCGAGATTGTGGCCTCTGTAACTCCATTTGTGCTCATGCTTATCATAATCACAAATGACAACAACAGTAAAGCTTACAGTGAACCTATTGAAACAAAGGAACTAGTTCCAGGTTCGCACTCACAGGCTAAAATTACGATGCATAACACATTGTCCAGTAAAGGCGTGTGATACTTCACGTGTAGTTATGCCGCATGAGAAATTTAAGGCCACTTTCGTGGTCTGTCATAAGCTGCCTTCCGTCTGAATTTGTGTATTTTCCTCACACACATTCGTACCCAATATATCTGTGGACTTTTGGAAAACCCGCTTAAGTCGAGATAAGTAAATTTTCTAATTTCTTTATCATAAAAGCACATTTTCATAACGATCATTTCTGTCTTATCGGCGTACTGATAGCGTGATTGGTGACGGAGATATGAATTTTGAAAAAGCATCTTAAGTCGATATTTTTTCCTAGTGCATTTGCGAAAACAACTTAAGTCAGATAAGATAGAAAAGAGAAAAAACATTCTAAATAAACCTCTAACTATCGATTAGAAAACCATCTTAAGTCAACTTGATGTGACGCTTTTTTTTTTTTTATTTTGCTTTTGGAAAAAGAACTTAACTCGGTGTAAGTGCTTTTTCCTCGGGCAGAACTTGAAATAATACCAATATAAAAGGAATTCAGTTAATTTTAGAAATTATTTTATGATCAACTCTCGCCGTGTTAACACGTCTTATGTCCTGCTAAGAGCATTTTCTGAAATTTTCCGAACAGAAAGGCTAAGTCTGCGGGTATTTTAATTGAACTTAGGTGTTTTTTATTAAATGCAAATATAACTAAAAGTTTGCCAGATAAGTTGTTTTTACAATGAAAAGGGGACATTGCAAATATGACAAGAAAATTGCCAAAAAAAGACACAGAGATATTGAAATCCAATTCAACAGAGATAACCTCTGACAGTTTAGTGGCAGATCAGCAAACGCGAGTTACGGACTGTGATTTAACCCCACTTTCATTTGAAGTTAGCACATCACGTGTTCGTTCTGAGTCGCAACAACGCAAGGTTTCTGATGAATTTACAAATCAAAGCAAGTCTGAAGAAGACGTCTTTCATGAAACGGATTTTTTAGACTCAGATTTTGTAAAGGGTGATTTTTTAAGAGCTTGATAACTTTTTTTTAAAAAAAAACGCATAAAATTTGCAAAATCTCATCGGTTCTTTATTTGAAACGTTAGATTGGTTCATGACATTTACTTTTTGAAGATAATTTCATTTAAATGTTGACCGCGGCTGCGTCTTAGGTGGTCCATTAACTTTTTCGAGCATTTCGGCCGGAATAGCCCGAATTTCTTCGGAAATGTTGTCTTCCAAAGCTGGAATAGTTGCTGGCTTATTTCTGTAGACTTTAGACTTGACGTAGCCCCACAAAAAATAGTCTAAAGGCGTTAAATCGCATGATCTTGGTGGCCAACTTACGGGTCCATTTCTTGAGATGAATTGTTGTCCGAAGTTTTCCCTCAAAATGGCCATAGAATCGCGAGCTGTGTGGCATGTAGCGCCATCTTGTTGAAACCACATGTCAACCAAGTTCAGTTCTTCCATTTTTGGCAACAAAAAGTTTGTTAGCATCGAACGATAGCGATCGCCATTCACCGTAACGTTGCGTCCAACAGCATCTTTGAAAAAATACGGTCCAATGATTCCACCAGCGTACAAACCACACCAAACAGTGCATTTTTCGGGATGCATGGGCAGTTCTTGAACGGCTTCTGGTTGCTCTTCACCCCAAATGCGGCAATTTTGCTTATTTACGTAGCCATTCAACCAGAAATGAGCCTCATCGCTGAACAAAATTTGTCCGAAAAAAAAAAAAAAAACCGAACACTGATTTTGGTAATAAAATTCAATGATTTGCAAGCGTTGCTCGTTAGTAAGTCTATTCATGATGAAATGTCAAAGCATACTGAGCATCTTTCTCTTTGACACCATGTCTGAAATCCCACGTGATCTGTCAAATACTAATGCATGAAAATCCTAACCTCAAAAAAATCACCCGTTACCTTCAAGTGAAAATTCTGAGCTGAATGCCACCACTGAAAGCATGCAAATTATGGCAAATGTATTAGAAGCGAACATCAATAATTTTGTCTCACCTGGTTTGAACGAGGCCGAGCTCTTTTCTACTCCTAATAAATCACCAAAACAAACTAAAAAGCCAGGTAGAAATTTAAACAAGGAATACAAAAAGTCTAGAAAAAACTGCAGTGATTACACAAATATACAAGTTCTGGGGGAATGTAGAATGAAATGCAAAGAAAAAATTAGCTTCGAAGAACAAACTATCCTCTTTAAAAGTTATTGGAATAGGGACTATAACTCACGTCGGCAAATACTATCAAGCCTAATTGACGTTCAGCACAAAAAAACTGCCACCTTAGATAACCCGAACAAAAGAGAGTACGTTTTTATTTACCACTAGCTGACCCCGCAGCCGTTGTCCTGCGTGAAATTATACAGTTTAGAATGAAAAGAAAGTTAAATTTTTCATTTCATTTTTTTTTTTCAATGTTAAGCAGCTTTATAAACAACATTTTTCGGTTTCTGTTCCGGTGTACAGAAGAGCTGGTTTTCCAACTTGTGAGCACGCTACGGCCGTGTGAAGAACATAGCATTTCCAAATTTATGCCTCACACTATGCGATTATCTTTAGGCCCTGTTGACTGTCATCTCAAATTCAAATTTCACTGGAAACGAAATACGTTTGAACTGAAATGGCAAATCGTTAAAACTCAAAGGAATTCGTAGGATCAAGCATTCTGTCCCCTTGTATTCGATAGGTGCGTCACAATCAGTCGGATTCCATTACATAGTTTCGGCGCATGAAGATTGGGAAACATAATAATGACGGATCCTATTTTAAGACGCAAATGATGCGGTGGCATACCAAGACTGTTCAAAGAATTTAGGAATACCACTGGATAACACACGACATCGCCTTCATAGTCAAGACGATCGATCGATTTGTAAGAGCGCAAGTCTCCCGGAATTTGACTTTGAATCTTCCAGTTAAAGTCAACAACATCGGTATCTTTGGCAGCTAACATTGCGCGTACACTTAAGGAATCGTAGTTACGATAATTTGGCCAATGTCCGAACATTTGTGGTGAGTTCTTCTTTCGTGAATTGATAAAAGGGAGATGGAATTGATATCGAACCACCGGAAGTATCAACCGAAATTGTACCATTTCCAATTTTTAGCGAAGGCGATGTAAAATGTCTTTGACAATGTCGATGTTTATATCGATAAGTATGCGAACTTCATTTCCATTCCAGTGATTAGCGTGTTCCAGCATTTGTAATTGCTGGCTTACTTCTCCAAAACTTGCACATATTCCCATATACTATTCACAGTAAGCTATGACTCAAATAAAGTTGAACCGGGTACATTAATCAATAGCAACCGAAGGTAGAAACAATCGTCGTTTTTCGGGTGGATTGTGTAAATTCGTTCTAATGCATTGTTTTATAAGACACCTGGATGCCAATCAACTGGTTGGCCTTGGTTTCTGCGTAACTATTTCTTCGACGATGCATTCCAGGTATAATATCAAGGTATTTCCGAATAGAGCAATGTTCTCGCAAACGGATCACTGACGAAAGTTGAGAAAAAACTCGTAAATGTTAATTTTGTTGCTGACGGCGTTTCTACTGGCTGTACTGTATTCTCTGGGTTGAAATACACTTTTGGCCATTCTCCAAATTAACTGCGAGACGCACAACAGTCGGAAAACGTTCATGAATTGCAAAATTAAATATCCTACAAAGCGCTTTATTGCGGTTCACGTATCGACCGTATCGTTCAAGACCAATAACCGCCATGTTGCTTCCTTTGGTGACGTACTTACAAACGTATTTTATCGATTACACCAAACTGCAATACTCAACATTGAAATGACTTTTGAAAGTGAATTAGGCACAGTGGCGAATATGGTACGATCCATGTGTTGTCAACTTCGATACTCACGCCTCTAAATTGAATGTTTAATGTTCTGCCATTGTCGTCTGGTGAGCGACGCCGATATAGTGGATATCCATCATTTCTAGTTTGTGTTTCCGCAAGAAAAGTACGTGGATACTGTTTCGTGCATTTATTGATAGACATATAAACCGAAGTGGGGTTGTGGTGTCCGCAAGATCCATGAACCATATTGGTTTTCATCACTTCGTATAATACTGGATCTTTCTTTGCTTCAGGAATTGCCGCATGATTGAATGATTTCATCAATTTCATCAATCTGGTGTAACCACCTTCCACCATCCAAAGAAGAATGTGTGCGTGCGGCAAACCTCTCTTTTGCCACTCAACAGAGTACATCTAGCATCTAATAGCACCATATAATATAAAGTCCATCGAAGCTGTTGAAAAGTCTTGCTATTACATCGTGACGATCGCTTTCTGATTGATCGCGACCCATAATACCGCACGTATATCATCGCATCCTGGGAGTACTCGTTCGTGTTGATGCCAAAAAGAACGCCGACCGATATTAGCGCGACCTCTTCATGGCATCGTGTCAAATTTCAATCTGTAATTGATCACTTTGTGTGAAAAACACATAAAATTTTCACTGAATAATTTTCAAAAATTTTTGAAGCAAACGCCAAATTTGAACGATTTAAATAATTGAAAAACAAAACAAAAAAATTGAATGAAAAAATTTGTATGGAAAAAATTAACTGTTTGGAATAATCCAATTTTCCGAGTTTTCCTCACGAAAAGCATACAGGTTTTTTTATTTCTAAACCTTTCCCGATCCATATGGAACATTTTCTGAAAATTTCACCAAAACTGGCTCAGTCGTTTCCTTAGCGTTACTAATAAACAAACACTCATTCGTTTGTATGGGAAAAAGAAAAGGGCTGTTTTTAGGGGTTTTCCGGCAATTATTCGAATAAACCATCCGCATAAACCATCCCTGATCCTTAACGACCATTTTAAAAAAAGAATTATCAAATTTGGTTCAGTCGTATTAAAGTTATGAGCGTACATACATTTTGGCGATTCATTTTTATGTATATAGACTAGCAGACCCCGCAGCCGTTGTCCTGCGTGAAATTATATCGTTTGTAATGAAAAGAAAGTTAAATTTCTCATTTCATTTTTTTTTTAATGTAACGCAGCTTTGTAAACAACATTTTTCGGTTTCTGTTCCGGTGTACAGAAAAGATGGTTTTCCAACTCGTGAGCACGCCACGGCCGTGTGAAAAACATAGCATTTCCAAATTTATGCCTCACACTATGCGATTATATTTAGGTCCTGTTGATTGACTTCTCAAATTCAATTTTCACTGGAAACGGAATACGTTTGAACTTAAAAGAGAAATCCTAAGACCTCAAAAGAATTCGTAGAATCAAGCATTCTCCTCCTTGTATTCGATAGGTGCGTCACAATCAGTCAGGTTCCATTACACACTTTCGGCGCTTGAAGATTGCGACGGATCTTACTTTGAGACGCAAATAATACGGTGGCATACCAAGCCTGTCCAAAGAATTTAGTACTACCACTGGATAATTCACGGCGTCGTCTTCATACGATCGATCGATTTGTATGAGCGCAAGTCTCCCGGAATTTGACTTTAAATCTTCCAGTTGAAGTCAAATACATCGGTATTTTAGGCAGCTAACATTGCACGTGCACTTAAGGAATCGTAGTTACGATAATTTGGCCAATGTCCGAACATTTGTGTTGAGTTCATCTTTCGTGAATTGATAAAGGGAAGATGGAATTGATATCGAACCACCGGAAGTATCAACCGTTATTGTACCATTTCCAATTTTTAGCGAAGACGATGTAAAATGTCTTTGACAATGTCGATGTTTATATCGAAAAGTATGCGAACTTCATTTTCATTCCAGTGATTAACGTGTTCCAGCATTTGTAATTGCTGGCTTACTTCTCCAAAACTTTCACATATTCCCATATACCATTCACAGTAAACAATGACTCAAATAAAGTTGAACCGCGTACATTAATCAGTAGCTACCGAAGATAGAAACAATCGTCGTTTTTCGGGTAGATTGTGTAAATGCATTAGTTGTTAAGGGGTTATATACACTTATTTTCTAAAAAAAATCGGTTTTTCTAAGATTTTTTTTTGCAAAGGCGGGATTTTTTAATAATAATTGAACACTGTTGATATGTTTATATATGTTTAAAGTTGTTTAATTTAATTTTTTAGTTAAAAATGTGCCCATTTGTTGGCACTACAGCTGTTGTGTCGATACACTTTTTTTCTGTGACGCTTTGCGGTGAGCATGATAAGTAGGTAATGGTTCATCTGCAATCAAATAAAAGAAGAGTTTTCTTTAGCTTATATTATAACGCCGTACTTGAATGAAGGATTTGGCGAAATAAACATTTTTACGCAAGTGGTGATGATTTTACTGAAAAGATCGATTTTTGTGTGTCTAAAAATTCATTTTTTTCATTCCCAAAAAAAAACTCTTGTTTCAAATAAAAAATCCTTCGTTCAAGTACGAGATATTGTAGTTTTCAAGTAGCTAGCAAAAAATTAGACCGATAGGTCGCATGGTTCTTTAGAAACCTTGCTCACCGCAACGGTACTTTTTAAAAAACATCATTTCGAGATAATCGCGTTTAAAGTTTTGGCACGTACTTGGGGGCATATGGGAGGAGCGCGCTGTTGACAGCTGTAACTTTGGTTCTAGTGCTCAGATCTCTATGAAATTTACAAGAAATAATCTTAAAGGGATATACTTTAAGAAAATGCAATAAAAAAAATATCGATTTTTCCAACCAACACAAGTGTATATAACCCCTTAACCTTTATGTCAACAGCAGAACTTTTTTACGCACGTCAACAGCAACACACCCGGGTATGTACATACGTTTTGTATGGCAAATGGCATGCCGTTATAACTCGGCAGGTACACATTCAACTAATCGCTTGCGATTCAGATTTTTTTACTAATAATTCAATAATATTTCTAATAATTCAATAAATAATGATTCAGTAGTTGGTGACGAGGCTTTAGATGAATTTGTAGGTGATATTCGTGGTGATGACTCAGACTTAGAAGAGCCCACGTTACCAGAATATGACCCAGAGGACGACAGTGATTCTGATGAAGAACTAGAAGATGCACCAATTGAAGCTGGGGAATATTTTACTGCCAGAGATGGTAATGTTTGGTCTTCGATACAACCACAACCTGTAAGATTCCGTACGCACAACATTCTAAGAAGTGCACAACCTGGACCAGTACGGGCAACGCAAGGTTTGACCATTTCAGAAACGTTCAAATTGATAATGTCAGACGAAATATGCGACATAATTTTTCGGGAATCAAATCGAAAGGCAAGGCAATTCTTTGATGATGACAATGCAAAACATCCAACAAGAGAACCGAGATCATGGATTTCCATAACAGAAAGTGAATTTGATGCATATTTGGGCGTACTTTTGCTAAGTGGCGTTACACATTCTGGTTACGTGCATACGAAAGATTTGTGGAATACTAAATCACATCCATTATATCGTGCTGCAATGAGTGTACGACGATTTTGGGAAATTAGCCGCTTCATTCGTTTTGATAATGGAAACACACGCCAGCAACGCAAACAAACTGACAAAGCAGCAGCAATATCGGACGTTTTTTCGATGCTAAACAGCTGTCTTCGTAGATATTACGTGGCAGAAGCCAACGTCACCGTAGTTGAACAATTGTATGCTTATCGTGGTGGAACTGGCTTCACGCAATACATACCATCAAAACCTGCCAAATATGGGATAAAAGTGTGGTGGGTGTGCGACTCCATTTCGTCCTATCCATTGCAGGTACTATCAATATTGTTGAAAGTATAAATAACTAAATTGAATTTAATTTTTCAATGCAGGGACAAATCTATACAGGAAAAGCACCGTCTTGTGAACGTGAAAGAAACGTTGATGAAAGAATAGTCAAAGATTTATGTATCAACCTTTTTGATGGAAGTGGAAGAAATATTGTATGTGACAACTTTTTCACTAGCTACAACTTGGCAAAATCTTTGATGATAGACAATAATTTATCCAAGGCCATCGAAGCCATGATAGGTAGGCCCATCCGAGTTGTGGATGATGGAGCACATGAAGCGGAGGAGCGTGATAGTACGGGACGCCTAAAAGTAAAGGAGAATTGCTACATCTGCTCCAAACGACGCCCTACTCGTAAAGCATGCACATTATGCAACAAACCAGTGTGCGCAGAGCATTCCAAAGACTTGCCGCAATGCGATAGATGTAATTGAATTTCAATAATTTTAAATTTTTTCGTAGTTTTTTTAATATTTTTTTATAAGTATTTTATAATTTATAATAATTTTTATGCCATAAGTATTTTTTTCACTCAAAATAAACTATATTTTTCAAATATTATCATATTTGCATGCGTTTACTATACATATGGTATGGTATACCCAGGTATGTATGCTGTTGACGTAAGGGTGCAACTTTGTAAATGGGCTTTATCTACCAAACGGATGATCCAATCCTAACCAAAATTGAGACTATTACGTAAAACAGTTTTCGCTAGGATATCACGAAATTTCAAGTCGATCCGATTATCCAGTTCAGAGCTACAGCGTTTTGAAAACGCAAAACATACCCAGGTATGTTGCCGTTGACATAAGGGTTAAGACACCTGGATGTCAATCTACTGGTTGGCCTTGCTTTCCGCGTAACTATTCGACGATGCATTCCTTGTATAATATTAAGGTATTTCCGAATGTCCTCGCAAATGGATCACTGACGAAAGTTCAGCAAAAACTCGTAAATGTTAATTCTGTTGCTGGTGGTGTTTTCATTGGCTGTACTGTATTCCCTGGGTTGAAATACACTCTTTGGCCATTCTCCAAATTAACTGCTAGACGCACAACAGTCGGAAAACGTTCATGAATAGCAAAAGTAAATATCCTACAAAGCGCTTTATTGCAGTTCACGTATCGACCGTATCGTTCAAGACCAATAATCGCCATGTTGCGTCCTTTGGCGACGTACTTACAAACGTATTTTATCGATTACACCAAACTGCAATGCTAAACATTGATATGAGTTTTGAATGTGAATTAGACAACAGTGGAGAATATAGTACGATCCATGTGTTGTAAACTTCGATACTCACGCCTCTAAATTGAATGCTAAATGTCCTGCCGTTGTCGTCTGGTGAGCGACGCCGATAGAGTGGATATCCATCATTTCTAGTTTGTGTTTCCGAAAGAAAAGTACGTGGATACTGTTTCATGCATTTATTGACATGAATCTTATTGGTTTTCATCACTTCGTATAATACTGGATCTTTCGTTGCATCAGGAATTGCCGCATGATTGAATGATTTCATCAATTTGATCTGGTGTAATCACCTTCCACCATCCAAAGAAGAATGTGTGCGTGCGGCAAACCTCTCTTTTACCACTCAACAGGGTACATCTAGCATCTAACAGCACCATATATGCGTTGCTTCAAGATAATGTCCATCGAAGCTGTTGCTTGAAAAGTCTTGCTGTGACATCGTGACGATCGCTTTCTGATTGATCGCGACCCATAATACCGTACGAATGTCATCGCATCCTGGGAGCACTCGTTCATGTGCCTTGGGCTGCTAATGTGTTGATGCCAAAAAGAACGCCGACCGATATTAGCGCGACCTCTTCATGGTATCGTGACAAATTTCAATCTATAATTGATCACTTTGTGTGAAAAACACATAACATTTTCACTGTATAATTTTAAAAATTTTTTGAAGCAAACGCCAAATTTGAAAGATTCAAATAATAGAAAAACAAAACAAAAAAATTGAATAAAAAATTTGTATGGAAAAAATTAACTTTTTGGAATTGTTCAATTTTCCGACTCTTCCTCATGAATGACATACAGGTTTTTTTATTTCTAAACCTTCCTCAATCCACGCAGAACATTCTCTGCAAATTTCATCAAGATTGGTTCAGTCGTTCCCTTAGCGTTGCTAATAAACAAACATCGTTTCTATGGGAAAAAGAAAAGGGCCGCTTTTAGGGGTTTTCCGGCAATTTTTTGGGTTTTTTTCTCCGCATAAACCATCCCTGAACCTCAACGAACATTTTAAAAAAAGAATTATCAAATTTGGTTTAGTCGTATGAAAGTGATGCGCGTACATACATTTTGGCGATTCATTTTTATTTACATAGATTTCGAAACTAATTCCGAAAACACAAAAGTTTGTAAGAAATGTTTCCTTCAATTATATGGCGAAACAGAACAGAGAATCAAAACTATTTGTATGTACAAAACACAACCGGAATACGGCGGAGTCCCTTCTAATGACCGCCGGGGATGGAGTGTTCCAAGCAACAAGCTTACGGTTGAGAAGCATAACGAAGTTTTGAACTTTATAAACTCTATACCAAAATATGAAAGCCATTATAGTCGGCGTCATACTACCAAGATCTATTTCCAACGAGGACTTAATCAGGCATCACTCTATAGATTGTATAAAGAAAATATTTCTAATCCGGTGTCAGAATCAAAATTTCAGGAAATATTTAAAACTTTAGACATTAAATTTAAAAAACCCCAGCTTGATTTATGTACCCAATGCGAAACATTGAAAGAAAAATTTAAAAACACTGAGAATATGGAGGAAAAAGCTGAGATTACTTTACAATTAAAAAACCACCATGATGCTGCTGATTTCGCATATGACTGTAAGAAAAGGGACAAAGATCTCTCCCGTCAAGATAAGTCTGTGAAAATGTTTTCTTTCGACCTGCAGCAGTGTCTGCCAACGCCTTATTTGAAAGCTTCAATGTTTTTTTATAAACGTCCCTTGTGGACCTTCAACTTAACTATTCATGATGGTGCCACCAACAAGGCCAACTGCTACATTTGGCATGAAGATATTGCGAAGCGCGGAGCTAATGACATCGGCTCTTGCATTTATAAGTGCCTCGCAAGCTTATCTAATAACGTAAAGCATGTCATTTTATACAGTGATTCATGCACTGGTCAAAATCGTAACTCGTATATTTGTGCTATGTTTGCAAAGGCGTTGGAAGATCATCCCACAATTGAAACAATTGATCACAAGTTTCTGGTTGTTGGTCATACCCATCTAGAATGCGATACAGTTCACGCACACATAGAAAAGAAAAAGAAATACACTTCTGTTTCTATTCAACATCCCCATGACTGGTCAAATTTAATTGCTGCTACAAACAAAAAGTATATTACTCAGGAGATGAAGCAAGAAGAATTCTACAATTTCAATGCATTGATGAAAGACAAATATACCTGGAGAAACAATAACACCGAAGGTTAGTATTTTACTTATAAGTAATATTATTAATATTAGTATTTTGCTTATTTCTTATTTAAAAATTATTATTTCTTACAATTTTTTAGGTGAAAAGTTTGAGTGGAAGTTTGTAAGGTGGTTGCGGTATGTGAAAAAGGAGCCTGGACTGATACGCTACAAATATTCTCTTGGCTTGGACGATCCATTTAAGAAATTAAACATAAAAGCACGGCGTAAAAGAGATCAAAACTATGAGTTTGCAAAATCTTATACGGGTCCTCTCCCTATTTCTGCAAACAAAAAACGCGATTTGCTAGATATGTTGCCGTTGGTCAACCCAGAGCTGCACAGTTTTTACCGAAATCTTAAAGTTGAAGGAGAATCCGTGGTTGAAATAGATTCAGATTTGGAAGAAATTGAAGAAAATCTCTAAAAATTTAATTATAAAATTCAAAAATATATATTTGTTTGTGTTCATATATGCATCTGTATTGAAGTGCCTATTTATTTTATTGTATTACTGATGTTAATTTTCTTTTATTGTTTAAAAATTCTTTTGTTAAATGCAAATTATTTTAAATCTTTACTTATGAGTTTTCTATTGTAAATTACATAAAGAACTTGCATATTTTGTCTTTTATAAATAAAAATGAATTTTAGATTATCCACTTAAGTCTGGTTTGTGTAATTAAAATGCTTGAAAAAGGAACTTAAGTCGTAATAGGTTAAAAATTTTGTGAAATTTTTTGGCTCAGGTGATTTTTGTAAATGCTCTTACCTGACATAAGCGGTTATTTTTTTCTAAAATCAGTTTGGAAGAAGCACTTATTTCTTTTAAACTTGGTTTAAAATAAAACTGTTGCGGTTAGTCGAAGATAGTTAACTGGAAAATCATAAGAAATCATGACCCTTTTATGTAATGGTCCTATTTCTTTTTAATATGTATTAACAAAAGTTTTGTTAACAGTTAAATGTGTTTTTTCGCTCTCCTGTAAAATTTGGTTTTTAGACTTAAGTGGGTTTTCCAAATGTCCACAGATATTGCCTGGTTGTTGTTTTCACTGTTGTTGTCGGATCCATCAATTTGTGTTCATTGTGTTTGTATGTATTGTTGACATGCAAGTCCGCAAACGAAACGTTGTGAGTAATAACAGTTATGCCTTTGGTTGTTTGTTTTCATTGCGGATGTTGTTATTGTTTCCATTGATACTGGTAGGTAAACAATAAATACCTACACATAGGTGCTTTCTGTGACAGTGTATGATTTACTAATATGTAAAAATCTAGAAGTATATAGGAATGCATGTACTCAATGGAACGCCGGCTGTTGGTCATTGGTATTTGGCTTGCTCCAGTTTCAACCAATTTTGATTATACATAGATAAACATATAATTACAATATGTTGAATGTTTTTAGGAAAGAGCCCTGTTTGTGTAATGGTCTGGTAAATATAAGCGTTGAGTGACTCAAGATGTGCTCATTCCAAAGTAAGACAGTGTTTAAATGTATGATACCTTCAGTTACAAAATCCATTAGGCAAGATATGTTTTCGAGTAGTTGGAAGCGAGATATGAATTTTTCCATCAGATAATTAGATAAAAAAGGAAACCATTAGATGGAGATCCTTCTCGTTACAATTAAGAGCTCGTGCTGGAGAGCCTGTTTTAGACCTAACTATCAACCAATTCTTCAGATTACGAAGCGAAAAACAAACTCGTTTTTTACTTACCCTAATAAGTATGCATACATAATCCTGGCATAGGTTCAGGCCATTGCAGCTTTCATACCAGAAAATTACTTTCGTTCACTGAGTGCTGGAGCAGAATCTTCCTGGAAGGTCCAGTGCTCTCCATCCAAGAGATAATTGCTGATTTACTCAATCTTATAAAATGAACTGCTGGTACACTTTTGACCTAGTTAACAATTTCAGCAGGAGCAGGATTATAATTCTTTATACCTTTGGAATAACATTTCTGGCGTCTTTCGAAGTTAAGTACTTATTAAAAACTTTTTCTGTAGTAAAATGTGAAGTCAAAGAGTGTGTTTGAAAATATGATCGGAGAGAATACTATGACCATATTAACTATGTACTATATATAGGCAAAGCGTGGTGGGTAAAGAATGGGTTGTCCTTTAACACCAGAAAGATGGGAACTTATAATATACCTCTATTGCAGTCAAAATGACTGTCTTTCGGCAATGTAATTATAACATATATATTAGTGTGTGCCATTCTGAGGCAACCTTTAATGTCAAGAACCGATTCTTAATCGACTTCGACTACTGGAGATCGATTCTGAAAAATCGATTATTTTACGAGAAAACTCGGTTTTCGACTATTTTTTTTAATTGAAATTCGAAAGCAGTCAAAATGACTTGCTTACGCAATCTAGTGTGAAAGGGAGAGGAAGCCGAAACATTTTGCAACACACCTGCTATACACGAACCGCCACTATGAGCTCATCCGCTTAGATTCGTCTTTGTTTTACTATACATAACTACAACCTATTTATTCCAACTGACTATGCCTTTAAACCTTATGAATTTTAATTAAAATCTTCGCAATCCCCATAGATCCACAACTAGAATGTACGCAATGGGTGCTTAGCTTTTCCAAAACCAATATTTAACCAAGACAGATTTTTACTCGCAAACTTTCATATGAAAATGGGGACAACCATTACATCGCCACAAATATTGTTGCCTTATTCAATTTTCACAGTGTTAATATAAAATGCTGCCGTAACCCGTTTTTATGTACTCCTATGTCAGCCATCCAAATCACCATAGTCACATCGCACGAGCGCGGAAAACAAAAAATACTCCACAAAACCGCACATTTCTTATCATTTGGTGAGAACGTCTTCTGGTATTCGTAACTTTCAATCAAACTATGGCGAATATTTGTTAAGTGGTCGCTAGCTATTTTACACTGTATCAAAGATAAATATAAAGCCTGTCATTTTTAGAGATGGTTGGGAATGTGATACAAAAGAAATCAGGGATGCTTGTGTTGTGACATAAAGGATAGTGAATGTTATTGGCAGATAATGCATTGGGAGCGGCAGGAATAATCTAAAGTACAATCTAATTTTCAGTGAAAACATCTTTGGCTGAAAAAAGTTTTAATTGACCAGACACAAGTCGTTCTGTTGGAAACCTATGTAATAAGTAGCTAGATCTCTACAGGGGTTCAGAGTTTTCTTCATATGAGCTTTGGGAATAATAAGGTTTGCCGTTTGATTTACTACCAAGCAAGCAAGTAGAAAACACTTTTAGAAGTCTGAGTTGGCACGAGTGTTGATGGTAATTCGCATTTCGTAACGATAAGCGTACGGAGTTGCCCACATCAAATGTAAAATCGAATCATACTCAATGAGTGGAAGGAAGGGCTCAAAATGTACTAGCTTGCAATCGCCGACCAAACCCCCGCGATCCTTAAACGCCGCTGATGTTCATCAGCACAAATACCCAAAATCAGAATTTCAGGCTTACTATACAAACATATAGACGTCAGTATTTCAACTGTATGGTACAGTTGTATAGTATAACAGATGCAAGTTATAACAGTCACGAGAACAGTGAGAAGAAAGGGTTGAGTTCGCTCTTTGTACGATTTTATTTGAATTTCGTAAATTGATTTCACAAAAATAGTGAATAAATGCAAAAAGGGAAAAACAAACAAAAAGTTATATAAGCAAAAACTTGACGGCTATTAATTGGCTAAAAACATGCTCAGATGGAGAGCTTCTCGTGTAGTCGAAACATGCATCAATACATCTGGTTCACACATACTCGTACACTTTCGAACATATATCTGTATTAGTTAAATTGAATAAAACTCGGTGAGTGCTGATATATTTTAGCAACTAAAATTTTTAGTGAAAATGGTAAAAGTATTTGATTCATTCTGCGGAGCGATTTTTAAACTTGTGACCTAAATAAATTTCGTTTCTGTTTTAGAGACATATGTTTTTTAGAGTGATATCTGATTTATATGACAAACACTACCAGCTAAAAGTGCAGATACCAGCAAGGTAACTGTAAATGGTGAATTCTCTTCCAGAATTTGATATTAATTAAAATTTGTGAATTAAAAAAGGCACAGTTAAGAGAAATTCATACAAGTTTCCTTCTTTTATTTGAAACAAATGCGACACATATGAAAAAATGTTTCTTGTTGGCTTTAGTACATAAAATCATTCTACCAATGTTTAGTTCGGGGTTTCTATACGGAGCTTCATACTTTTGATGCACTGCTGTCATACCTTCAAACGAAATATTTTTTTTTTAAAGCTAAAGCTCCTTCCATTCTTATGCTCTTTAAAGGTACTTTGATATTAAATGTAACATACAAGGAGATCCCTGTAGGACTTTAGTTGAAGACAAATATTAGCGGTTTGTAGAAATTTATTGAATAAATATATGAGCGCTTGTTTAAAATACTTTAGTTATTTTAATATACAGGTGTATATATAACATATAAAACGGTAAAAATGCATATGTACCAATTGGAGTTATGTGCAGAAGTTTAGCCATATGAAGAAAGTTCTCTGATTGCCATTTACTTGGGAGGGGCCAGAAATGATTCTTTCACATATAGCTCAAGTAGCTCAAAAGTCAGCTATCAACAGTCTAGAAAAATAAACCCCTCTTTTGATGATGACCTCAGCAAACGTAACAAGGACTATAATTCAAGGGAATGCACCTGGAATATGTGGTCCCTTAATGGGGAGGTGCCCCTGCCCGGCTCGTTAATGTTCTTGTGAAAATGAAGGCTGACATCACCGCCGTCTAAGAAATGCGATGGAAATATTGAGCCTGATCAACTTCGCCGAGGCGCTTTAGTATGGTTATCTGTAGTACTAGATTGCAGCACAAGAAAATTCATTAAGCTACCTGGATCTCCGGATTGATAAGCCACCAACCAGATCGATCATGTTGTGATAGACAGAAGACACGTCTCCAGTGTTCTAGACGTGCGTACGCTCCGAGATCCTAACATGGACACGGACCACTATTTGGTTGCAGCCAAGGTTCGCACCCGCCTCTGTGCAGCAAAAAACACACGTCAACAAACACAAGGAAGGTTCGACGTCGAAAAGCTGCAATCACAACAGACAGCAGAACGATTTTTTACTCAACTTATACATCTGGTCTCTGAGAGTACTCGTCAAGAACTCGGTATAAGGGAAATGTCGGACGGCATTGCAAACTCCTTACTTACAGCTGCACCAACCATTGGTTTTCGGAAAATACAAAAGAACAGCTGGTACGATGAGGAGTGTTGTGTTGCTGAGGAGAGAAAACAAACTGTTTACTACACAACGTTACAATAGATTACAATAGATCACAACACGTACGGGATGGGATAGATACTCAGAGTTGAATAGGGAAGCGAGATGCATTTACAGACAAAAATCAGTTTTGTAGTCAAATGCAGAATCGCTCTTGCCAACAAGTGCTGCTTTGTGCTAAGCAGGCAATTGAATAGTAAATTCCTTACTCGATGAACAAAGACCAAACTGTACAAGTCCTTCATCGTTTCCGTCCTGCAATATGATGCAGAGGATTGGACAATAACATCATCCAATGATTTGGGCTGAAATTGTGCGAGAGAAAAGGCTTGCGAAAGACTTATGGTCTTTTGAGCTTTACCAACGGAGGTTTTGTTGGTTTGGCAATAGTTCGATTATGCCCATTATGTTATCGCTTGCACGAATTAATGAACGATCAAACAGTCACTCGTAATAAAACCCGTCTCATTATGTGTATAAAGCCTGTATCTATGCGTATTAGTTTTAGGTGTTACAAAAACCCGTTAGTTGAAATTATTATACTCTGTAGGAACATGTTGTTAAAGTACAGAACATGCAGCGTTTTAGACTCTCACAACATATTCCTAATAAGTGAACTAATGAAAGATGAAACATTTGAGGAAAGGCTCTATGAAACTGAAACACGAACCTGGTGTGCCTTTAAAAGCGTTGTTAAACATTTTCTTGGAAATTTGAAAACTGACAATTACATTTTTTTTTTTAAATTATTCACCATGTTTTTTTTACATAAATTTTAAGATAACATTGTCAATAAATTATGAAAAATATATTGGCGATAGCCAGGAGTTTTGTGAACATTTAAAAAAAAACATTAAGCAAATCGGTTGAGTTGTTCCAGCGAAATCATATTCGCCAGTTTAAAAAAGTGTGTTTTGCAATAAACGCGTTTAAAGTTTGAGGTACTGCACTCCGAGCGCCCCGAACGTCGAGCAGTATTACTATTTTTGGGCGATTTTCGACACCTTCCAATGGTAAAGTGGGAATAAAGATTACCCCACTGATCCCTTATTAAAATAATATAACAACAATATATCCACTGCTGTTTTTTTCTCATAGCAAAAAAACTTTTTCGTTACTAGTGTGATTAATTTAGCAAAATATATTCTTTAGAGCTTCGTCATATGGGAAGTAGGCGTGTCATAGGTCTGATGCCTTACATTTTCAGAGAAATTCAAAATTATGTTATCTATCGAATTTGGTTGAAATAAGTTGAGCAGGTTCTGGAATATAAGATTTTACCTAAATTAGTACAGTACCACGATTTTGAAATCGGCTTATATAAAACCATTTTATTCCATTTCGTTTGCCTTTTTTAGTTCTTTAGTAGTTTTGACATTGGTTCTAATCCGGTCTCCCCTCTTTTCACCCTGGTACAGGAAGTGCCAGGAAGATTTGGTCTAAGCAAATGTGGTAGATATAACTTTTGAAATGAGAAACAAAATATAAACTTTTCAGCCCATAAGTACCCCAACTACCACGATTCTTTGTACCTGGGGAAATAGTCCAGTTATATCCATCTGCATCCCATGCGTGCTAAACATAAACAGGATATCTAGTTTTGATTAATTATCGCTTGCACGCAGGGACAGACAGCTTTTTAGAATTTATTGTACTCATGTTAAAATATATGCATATTTATAACCCAACATCTATCTCGATTGACTTGTGGTGATACAAACAGCTCTTAGGTGAACAAAACTATTACATATACTCTGTAGTAACATGCTGCGAATGTTTAAAAAGTTACGTATACGCAACAACCCTGCGTCGATATTAGTTTACTCATAGCATTTGTAAATATATATCCCATAATTCTATCACACAAATGACAATAACTAGCGTTTTTAATGGTTCGATCCGAACCATGTTTTGGGTTTGAATTTCCAATTTCCAACGCTGCCTTTTCCCATCTTTTCTAAAAAAAGAAAAAAACATTACACTACCGCTACGTGCACCATTTTTTGTATTATGCCAATAAACGAAGTAAGAATAAGGAATAAATATTAAGTTCAATATTTTTATGCATTAAATGTAATGCAATGTAATTAATATAATTTTGCTGATTAATATTCCCAAAACTTTTTCGAAATATTGAATCGCTTTTAAGAGACTGATTACAATAGACACCACTCAGTTAGGACGTGAACAAAAGCATACTGTAGGTACATATGTGCTTACCTTAAGTCTACTTATATCCTAGTATGTAAATAATTGAGTTTCCTTATACGATTTATTACAACAACTACGCCATTATCAAGAGCTATTGTTGAGGTTGGCTTTCTTTGCCATTGTCTGTCCTCTCTACTTCTTTGTTTGCTATTTTATTGGAAATTGTAAGAATAGAAATTTTTTAATCAGCATGAGTGTGCTTGAAATCTCATATAACTCAGGTATAAACAGAGATGTTATACGCATAAAGGAACTTGGCAGATTTTGCAACCGCTATTATGGCATTTAAAGGGTGGTATGACATGGACTCGAAGCTTTTGAGTGCCGGTCTTGAAGTAGAAATATGGAAGTCCTTTAGCTTCACACCAAATTTTGCTTACACATTATTTCACCTATTCTTCCCATGAAGGCAAATAGTGAAAACGGATCCCTGACTGTATAGAACTGTTTAAAAAACGCGCTTTCTTTCCCACTATTCCTTTTTCCTCTATCTATCTCACACCATTCACTCTCTCCTTATTACCATAACATGTAGGTAAGTTTGAAATATTTTACTTTAGCATTAGAATACGATACTACTATTCACTGCCTTCCTGATCACTACTTCAGAACTTGTTTACTATTTTACTTATTTTAAAACTAAATTTTAAATTTTAAATTTTGCAGAAAAAGACATAATCTAAGGATTGTTGGAGTCGAAAACTATAATAGACTTTTAATCCAAGCTTTTAACAGTTTTTCCATAAAAGCGTTATTATTTCCAGTTACTAACTCATGCATATTTTTTCTCATAATCCAAGACATACATATACATATGTTTGAATTGAATTGTTTGCAAAATAACCTGAATAAGATAACCCCTGGCAATGGCTGAATAAAAATTTATGTTAACTTTGGTTCTGTAGACAATCACGCTCTTCATCACGATCTTCTTCTCTTTCTTTGAATAACGAATTCAAAAAGATCAGCTTCTAGTCTTTGTGTTTTTCAACAAAGTTCAGTATATAACACCCTGTAACAACAGCTATAACAGCATTTGGTTTTGTTACATCTTCTCTCAACTACTCAGATATGGATTCTCACTTTTCATTACGGTAGTCGCTTTGTGAAATTTCCTTTGTGGCGCTCTATGCACCTTCTACACCACATATTCTACATTGTGGTGTCACCGTTTGGTCGTATGTTGTAGGTATTTGTGTGGCATACAAAGATATATACTTCATTATAACGCACCATGGATAGTTGTGCAAATACGCAGATTTCGGGGAACGGTGTGATATGCCAGAGCCTTCTGCTTGTTTTTATCGAATACATCTAAACAAAGCATTTCACGGGATACTATGTATGCTTCGCTCATTTTGCTCTGGCTACCACTCTCGATCTATAATAGTAGCTACCTATATCAGAATCAATATTCTTCTTTCCACATGTTTGCGTTTCGAGAACAATTTTGCCTTCATTTCACATTGCAGTAAAAAAATCTTTTTTGCACTTAACGAACCAAAAATGCGAATTCAAAAGAGAATCGAATTTATCATTTCAGTATTAGTGTGTTCTACAATACAGACAAATTTTGGTACAACATATGACTAAAATGAAGTTGGAAATCAGAAAATATTCGTAACTTCAAAAGCTGCACTGCAATATTATTGAAATTTATTAGTATTTATTGTTGTAAAATTACTTTCGGTTATTCCCTGAGTTGCAAATTAATGATTAACTAATATTTATATGAAATGGTATAATTTGGTCTGGTTTTGAATCATCGATCCATTCTTCCTGGGAAGATCACCTTGGTGACCGTGAAATATTTCTAACAAAATGCTTACCAGAAACATTTTGAAGGAGCTCGCAGTCGCACTCTAAACGAGTTTTTGTTCCCCAATATTTCCTTAATTTGTAATGAACCCTTCCTTCTCAAGAACTTTCCAACGCAGAGAAGATAGTAGGTATACTTACATATTTCAAATCAGATTTGTTTTTAATAACTTAACGATGTTGATGTTGCTGTAGAGTCCATTAAGTACAAGTATATCTTTCCATATTATACAATATTTATTTTAAAAGTTTAGATCGTCACTAGCAATCCAAAAATATGAGCAGTATGTTTCTATCTCTGACACAATATTTTCTTAAGCTGCTTTCGCTTTGTAATCCTTATTACCACTGATAATTTCATTGCATTTCTTTCTGCACCCTCAGTTAGGCACAAAGGGACTTCTTCATTCTTCTAACAGTGAAGGCTACGGAATCGGAAATGAACTCATTTTTAAACGGCGAAAACCGTCAATAATTTATAACTATTTAAATTTATTTGTTATTAAAACAACAAAAGCAAAATTTTTCAGGGTCCATAACTAATGTATGGATATCCGTCTTCAAAATTTATTTGTAGGGCCCATTTAAAGAGCTTTGTTGCGTTTTGCTCTATTTATTTCAAAAATGGAAATGCCAAAAAGGAAGTAGATTCTTAGAAACAAAAAATTTGTTCAATAATTTTAAATATGAAATGGGTAAATTTTTGTTTAAGGTGTGAAACAGTTTTGATAAAAAGTTGAGAATGAATTTGTTAGTCAGTGTTGGATATATAAATGATACTCCAACATACGATTTCCGAAAAAATTCTAAATGACTTCTACTTGGATTGACAGGATTACTACGATTACATTTACATAATATTCTTACTCAATACTAACATTAATTTTAATTGTTGCCAGATGGACGTAGTGATGATAGAATTCTCAGCAATTTCGTTGAATATAAATACATACTACTGTGATCAAATTGAAAGGTGAATTTTGTCCATTTCATTTCCTTTGAAGTAATCCCCTCCCGCTGCAACATACTTATGCTAACAAAATTTCCAGTCATCATACCGCTAGGAAAAATCCTCAGAGCCTTCTTCGATTCAGCTTTTATCTCCTCAATTGAGTCAAAACGGTGTTATCAGAGTGGTCATGTGAATTTGCTGAATAGCCAAAAGTTACACGAAGGTAAATCAGCGAATGCGGTGGTTGCGACGCTATATTAGTTTAAAATGTGGCGAAATGATCACGAATAACCAACTCAGTATGAGATGGTGCATTATCGTACTTCTTTGTTCAATAAATTCAGATGTAGTAAAAATCAAAGAATTCACTATTAGAGCCTCCTGAATATTTTGACGTGAAATTTTGCATAGTTGTCACTAACAGTACTACCAACTTACAGAAAAACAATTTTCCGATTCGAAAAACACGCGAAGTGTAAATTAAAAATTCACCTACTATAAAGATAATTACATAATTGAAATTTGGTATGCAACTCTAGAGAATTTTGCGAACAATAGTACCCGAAAAGCTAATCTGCGTTAATGGGTCAAGCAAATAATTTTCAAATGATTTTCACAGTTGTATGGCCAGTAGGAAAAGATTGATGAGTTTATAAAATCAATAGAGACTAACATTTGAGGTTAGAATTTTCTTGCATTACGTTTAGACTCTGCAGTCCTCTCATTCAAATTTAATTTGCAGTTAACCATTAAAAGCCTGACTCTCGCTTTTTAGATCATGAGGTACCCGGTCTTCATACCTTAAACATGATGTATTAAATTTAGCGCGAAGTTTGTAAAACCGTCAAAATAGTCAGAGACCGTTTTTCCGTTTACCATTATAAACGTGAAATAGTTCCAAAGGTTTTGAGATATCGATCTGAAACTTTTCTCTCTCTTCACAGGAAACTGCTCTTTTTTTAAAACAACCAATATCCGACCAATATAGCATATAGCTTCCATACAAACTGACCGATCGGAATCGAGTACTTGTATGGGAATTTTTTTGGATTATTAAATAAATAAATAAAGGAGGATGGAGTCATATGTAGAAGTTCACGCAAGTGAGGAAAGTTCTCTGATCGCCATTCACTTGGGAGTGGCCAGAAACGATTCTTTTACATATGACTCAAGCAGCTCACGACTTCCGGTCTTTGACCAAGTATCCTCTGGGTAGCCTAAGAACATCCGTTTGAAGGCGAGCTAACGTGAGAAGGCGAAATATCCCCTACATAGGGTTGTGCGCTGGGTTTGGGACCCGCCACGTAAAAAAACAACCCCAGCGAATAGCAACAACCAGCCTCGGATGAGAGACCCCCCTTTTGATGACGACCATGGAAAACGAAATAAGGACTACGAATTGAGGGCATGCACCTGGAATCTCATTCGTTAGTTGACTGTCGACGCGGATAGACGTGCGTGCGCATCGTTGCGATTTAGTAGTGTGTTTTTTCGGTGATTTTTCGATTCTCTTTTGTGCGGGTATTTGTTTACCAGTTTTAGTGGGCACCGTTATTGCCTGGCGCGTGTGCGTAGCGGTATTAGTGAAATTGTTTGTGCGATTTCCGGGTGCGTGGGTTATTGACCGCGAGTGTTTTCGTGCGACTACACATTTTTGTGCCTTTTTGTGCATTTTTGTGTACGGACAGCAAATATTATAGCGGTAAGTAATTTTATTTAAAATTACTTTATATACGGGCAACGTGGTCATCCACGTTGTTGTTATTGGCGGAAGCTTCGCACGGTTTCAGTGTAGCTCCGTGTTGTTGGTACTCTTGCTGACTGGACTGCCTGCCAGTAGTTCTGTGCTGAGCATCTGGTGGCTGGTTGGCTTGGTGACAGGTGGATCTGGACAGGATTGCCCAAAGGGTGCAAGTGTCTGTCCAGTGTTGGAGAGTGCGACTCTTGTGAGGACCAACGGTCATATCAGCGAACCGTTTAGCCCACGGTGCGATTCGGCTCAGCGCCACATCGGTCGACTCTCGGACCGTTTCGGGGACATTGTCCGTCCGGCGGCCATTTGAGTGGCCTTAATCCGACCAAGGGTTGGGGTTGTGGGCTGTGCCACTGCGGGCTCGCTATAATCGACCGCTTGGGTGGTCACTGATATCGAGCGGGCCTTTGCGTGGGTCGCACTTTTCAGCGCGTTCAGCCGCTGACACCTGGAGAGCAGCTGCTCCAGTATCTTTCTGTCCGTGAGCCTTCAGCGCTAGTGGTTCGCCAGCGGATCAGTTCTACTGAGAGGTTGTTTGGAAGGTAAGATGCCTCCGGGACGGAAGAGGAGGACGAAGGTTCTCGCTGGAAGCGGAGAATCCGCCGCTTCGACAGTCGTGGATGATTCCACGTCGGGCGGCGAGGGTGAAACGACGGGAGCGACGGGAGCGGTTAGATCTCCACCGAGGAGCAAGGCGCGGTTGGGGTCGCCGCGTAAAGACGACGTAAGCGGGGGAGGGAGCGGGAGTTGTGGCGGGAGTGCCGGTGTGGCCTCCGCTGAGAAGGCGGTTACGCGTGCGGGGTCGCCGCGTAACGTTGGGGGTAAAGAGGGAGGAAGCGGGAGGGCCATCGTGGCCTCCACCGAGAAGGCGGTAGCGCGTGAGGGGGAATCCGAGGGAGGGAGCGGAAGTCGTGGTGGAAAGGCCAGCGTGGCCACCACAGTAAAAACGGTTGCCCAACCGTCAAAGACGGTTGGCAAAGAATCGGGTGCCGGGCGTGCCAAAGAGGCCGCAAAAAAGCGGGAGTATTCGCGGGGGGCAGCTGTTGTTGGGGGTGGGGCAGTCAGCCATGTTGCGGCTGCCAAAAGGATTACGGGGGAGCTCAATGAGCTAGTATTCGAGGCTGGGAATTTTGATGTAGGGACTGCGAAGGGGCTGGTGGAGCTTGCCTCAAAGTATGAGGCGCTCTTGATGACGGTTATTACCGAGAATGCCCATCTTCGCGGTCAAGTAGAAGCCCTTAGGGGGAGTTGTGGGGGTCACTCCTCGGCGCCGAGCAGGTCAATGCCGGCTCCGTCGGCACCGATGCCTGCGCCTCCAGCACCTGTGCTTGAGGCAATCGCACCGGTGACGCCGAAGCCTGTGGAGACCTGGTCGGTTGTTGTGAGAAGTAAGGGGCCTGCAACTTCCTCTAAAGAGGTAATTCAAAAAGTAGTGAAGGAGGTGGGTCCCTCACTTGGCGTGAGGGTCCATGAGGTTAGGCCTATCAAGGGTGGTGGGGCGGTTATTCGCACTCCCTCCGTCCTAGAGAGGGAGAGAGTGGCGAGTAATAAGAAGTTTGAGGAGGTGGGGTTGGACGTTACTGTCAACCGGAAGTTGGGTCGCCGGGTGGTAGTCCAGGGGGTCCATACGGAGATCCCCCATGAGGAATTCATGGAGGAACTACTCCGGCTGAACCTCCAGGATTTCAGCCCGGCATCCCAGAGGACTGACGTGAGGATGGTCAGTCGTCCCTGGAAGGTGGCCGCTGATGGTAGCACCAATGTCGTCCTTGAGGGTACGGACAAGTTGATGTCCGCCCTCTTGGAGGCAGGTCGGTGCTACATAAAGTGGTTCTCCTTCAGGGTGCGACCGGATAGCCCCGTCGCTGGATGCTTCCGGTGTATGGGATTTGACCATAGGGTGGCTGAGTGTAGGGCTAGATCAGATGTCTGTCGAAGGTGCGGTCAAGAAGGCCACAAAGCTGCCAGTTGCGTCAATGCACCGCATTGTCGCAACTGTGAGTTTAAGGGTAGGCCAGCTGGGCATCTGATGATGTCAGCTGTCTGCCCTATCTATTGTGGCATCGTTGAGCGCGCCCTCGCCAGACACTGATGGGGGGGATTATCCAGCTCAACTGTCAGGGCTCTTATGCCGTAATGTGTGAGTTGGGGGGTTGTATGGTAGAGGGTGGGTGCGGTATTGCTCTACTCCAGGAGCCCTACGCCACCAATGGTGTGGTTCGGGGTCTTCCTGGGGATTTTAGGGTCTTCACCGACCTTAGAGCTAACGCCGCAATAGTTGTGAATAATCCACGCTACGATTGCGTAGTGGTGGACTCTTCACAACTGGGTATATGTGTAGCCGTAGAAGGGGAGTTCGGTAGGATGATTGTCGCTAGTTTGTATTGCAAATATAGCGAGCCCCTAGAGCCCTACCTGGGCTACATGGATAAGCTACTACTACTTGCGAGTAGTAGCCCATTTATCCTAGGGTTGGATGCGAATGCCTCGTCCTCGATGTGGTTTAGTAAGGTATCCCGGCATTCGTCTGGATACCAAAGCCACAGTCGAGGCGAGGCATTAAGCGAATGGGTGGTGGCTAATAGCCTCCACGTCTTGAATGAGCCGAGCGAGTGGTATACGTTCGATGGGCCTGGGGGCGTGAGCGACATTGACGTGACGCTTATGAACGAGGCAGCAAGTAGGGCTTTTAGTGTTAGTTGGGCGGTTAGGGGAGGGTGGGGATTGAGTGACCATAATTTGCTTCAAATTGTGGTTACCCCTCGATCTCCTCCCTCACCTTATGAGAGTCCATTGCGGCGATGGCGTACCGCTGGTACTGACTGGAACCAATATGGGCTCTCGGTTAGGGAAGCGGTACTTAGTATACCGCTTAGCGTGTTTGAGGAGCTGGGGGTCGACGAGCAAATTGCTCGTCTCTATGAGGTTGTTTGGGGGACAAATGATAGGGTCTTTGGTAGGTATGAGTGTTCCAAGATTAGTAAAATTAAATGGTGGACGCATGAGTTAACCTTGAAGAGGAGGACTGTCAGGCGTTTGAGGCGAAAGTTTCAACGTGCTCGACGGTCCAATTCGGATAGGCTGTCCCAGCTTAGGCGGGAATTTAGTTGTGCGGATAGGGAATACAAGGAGATGTTAGTTAAAGTTAAGGAAGATGAGTGGAGGAGCTTCGTTAGGGAAAATAGGAACGACCCCTGGGGTCAGGTCTATAGGATCTGCAGGGGTCGTAGGAGGGAGGATATCACCTCTCTTCGCGTTGGTGACACTCTGTTATCGTCGTGGAGAGAGTGTGCGGGGGTTTTGTTAGGTGCGTTCTTTCCTAGGTCGGAGGTGCAGGT
Organism: Bactrocera dorsalis; assembly: GCF_023373825.1. Taxonomy (NCBI): domain Eukaryota; kingdom Metazoa; phylum Arthropoda; class Insecta; order Diptera; family Tephritidae; genus Bactrocera; species Bactrocera dorsalis. The sequence goes on along the minus strand of NC_064303.1, from coordinate 26,053,398 downwards.
TCCTCACGCACAAGAGGTGCCTGTCCCTCCATTAGATGATGGGGAGTTGGGGTACGCCTTTGGCCTGGTTAGGTCTAAACGGTCCCCAGGTTTTGATGGTTTGAACGGAGAGATGTGTAAAAGCTTATGGAAGTTCATTCCGGAATACCTGGAGGCCATTTATAATAAGTGCGTCTGGGAGGGATACTTTCCACGCGAGTGGAAAAGTGCTAGGGTTGTTCCTCTCCTGAAGTCCCCTGATAAGGTCAGGAGCGATCCTCGATCTTATCGGGGCATCAGTCTCCTTCCAGTACTTGGAAAAGTGCTGGAAAGGGTCATGGTGGAACGGCTTCAGGAGCTAACGCGGGGTATGTGGTCGGATAGGCAGTTTGGGTTCAGGAAAGGACGCAGTATAGAGGATGCGTGGTTTTTTGTTCAGAATGTCGTTAGGGAGAATGTCAACAAGTATGTCCTTGGCATATTTGTTGACTTCAAGGGGGCATTTGACTACCTAAGCTGGGATCGAGTGTTGCAACGGCTGGAGGAGCTTGGCTGTCCGGAAATTACTCTTTGGCGGAGTTATTTTTCGGACAGAAAGGCCTCTCTGGTCGGCATGAATGGGAGTGTGGAGATTGGAGTTGTTCGAGGCTGCCCGCAGGGTTCCATCTGTGGTCCATATATTTGGAACCTTATGATGGACACTCTGCTTGGGCAGCTCGAGCCACTCTGTAAATGTTGCGCGTATGCGGACGACCTTCTTCTTATGGTTGAAGGTCGCTCGAGGTTGGATTTAGAACGGGCGGGAGGAGATCTCTTAGAGATCGTTAATTCTTGGGGCTTAGGTGTGGGGGTTGACATATCGATGGAAAAGGACGGTGGCAATGCTGCTGAAAGGTAGATTGTCGCCGTCTCGTCCACCGATTGTCCGTGTGAACGGGGTCAGCATCAGATATGTGACGCAAGTCAAATATCTGGGGCTGACCATAAGTGAAAGGTTGTGTTTTACTCCACACTTTGCGAGCGTGAAGGAGCGACTGCAGGCAACCGTAGGCAAAATACGACGTATTTTGAGGAGCGATTGGGGTCTCGGACGTCGTGCTGTCCGCACCATATATCGTGGCTTGTTTGTGGCCTGTGCCACATATGGAGCCCCTGTATGGTGGGAGGCAGCCACGACTGTCATGGGGTCTCAAAAACTCCTCTCAATACAGCGTTGTATGATGCTTGCTTGCTTGCCTGTATGTCGCACCGTCTCAACGGATGCGATGCAGGTTTTGTTAGGTGCACCCCCTCTTGACCTGATTGTCATACAGAGAGCTGTTACATTCAGGTTAAGAAGGGGTTTGAGTGTGTCATTGCTGCGGAACGATTGGATTTCCGACGATGATGTGGAGAGGGAGGGATATCTAGGGAGCAAGAGGCTCCTAGATGATAGGGTTAGGTGTAGGTGGCAACAACGTTGGGACAATAGTCCTAACGGCCGAGTGACGTACGAGTACATTCGGGACGTGGGGTTCGTTGAGGATAACCCAGATTTTAGATTCTGTCTAAGTCTGGGTTTCTTGTTTACGGGGCATGGGCCTCTGAATGCATTTTTGCATCAGAGGCACCTATCAGATACGTCAGGGTGTTTTTGTGGGGCGGAGTTTGAGAGTTGGTCGCATTTAATTGCGGAGTGCCCGATGTACTCGGACATTAGGGATCTGGGTGGTATGGGGATTAGCTGGACTGATGGACGATTAGATGTTAGTGGTGTGATCTCCACTAGTCGGAATACCGAACAGTTAGGGTTGTTTGCGCGTGAGTTATTTAAGCGGCGAAGGCGGTTAGCTGGAAATTAGGGTTTTAGTTTTGTATGAGTGTTAGGTGTTTGCGTTGGGGGTATTTTATGTGTTAGTGGGGTCCAACCTCACCTTCTTTGCTGGCCACCAGTCCGGAGCAGTATGGAAGCTCAACTGGTAGTAGTTTCGGCTACGAAGTCTGACCGGAGACTTAATTCTGGTACCACGGGGAGCAGGAGCCCTTGGAGGTAACTCCAACCTGCTCATGCGGACTGGCCCCTCGGGGAGTATCGTGGTGGTTGTGGTTGAAACCCAAATCGCGGGAAGAACTGACTTTGTCAGTTGAATGTGGAGTTGCATTGCAACCGGGTGCCGGACCCAAAGCACGGCAGAGGTTTTAGATGGGCCTCGAACCCTACCAAGGTGGTTAGTGTGTCCATTCCACACTGCCAATTGGTACTGAAAATGCTTAGCATTCTCAGGGCGCTGATCAACGCATTGATTTGATCCGCTGTGCTTTTGAGCGCCGTGGAGTAAGGTTGTCGTCAGCAGGTACCCACGTAAAACACACCGGACGTTGCACCTGGAATGTCCGGTCCCTTAATTGGGAAGGTGCCGCTGCCCAGCTGGTTGATGTCCTCGTGAAAATAAAGGCTGACATCACCGCCGTCCAAGAAATGCGATGGACGGGACAAGGACAAAGACAAAGTAGGTCCTTGTGGCATTTACTACAGTGGCCATATAAAGGAGCGCAAGTTTGGTGTTGGATTCGTGGTGGGAGAGAGACTCCGTCGCCGAGTACTATCATTCACTCCGGTGAATGAACGTCTAGCCACAATCCGCATCAAAGCGAGGTTCTTCAACATATCGCTGATTTGCGCCCACGCCCCGACGGAAGAGAAGGACGATGTGACCAAAGATGACTTTTATGAGCGCTTGGAGCTCGCTTATGAGAGCTGCCCCGCCACGATGTCAAAATCGTGCTTGGCGACTTCAACGCCAGGGTGGGCAAAGAAGGTATCTTTGGCACTACGGTCGGTAAATTCAGCCTCCACGAGGAAACATCCCCAAATGGGTTGAGGCTGATCGACTTCGCCGGGGCCCGAAATATGGTTATCTGTAGTACTAGATTCCAGCATAAGAAGATTCATCAAGCTACCTGGCTGTCTCCGGATCGAAAAACCACCAACCAGATCGATCATGTTGTGATAGACGGAAGACACGTCTCCAGTGTTTTAGATGTGCGTGCGCTCCGAGGTCCTAACATCGACTCGGACCACTATCTTGTTGCAGCTAAGATTCGCACCCGCCTCTGTGCAGCAAAAAACGCACGCCAACAAACACAAGGAAGGTTCGACGTCGAGAAGCTGCAATCACAACAGACAGCCGAGCGATTTTCTACTCGGCTTGCACTCCTGCTCTCTGAGAGCACTCGTCAACAACTCGGTATAAGGGAACTGTGGGACGGCATTTCAAACTCCTTACGTACAGCTGCAACCGAAACCATTGGTTTTCGGAAGGTGCAAAAGAACAGCTGGTACGACGAGGAGTGCCGTGTCGCAGCGGAGAGAAAACAGGCTGCCTACCTCGCAACGTTACGATCGACCACAACACGTGCGGGATGGGATAGATACCGAGAGTTGAAGAGGGAAGCGAGACGCATTTGTAGACAGAAAAAGAAAGAGGCCGAAATGCGTGAGTACGAAGAGCTTGATAAGCTGGCCGACAGGGGTAATGCTCGAAAATTCTACCAAAAGATGCGGCGGCTTACAGAAGGTTTCAAGACCGGAGCATACTCATGTAGAACCCCCCAAGGTGATCTAGTCACCGATGCCCAGAGCATACTTGAATTATGGAGGGAACACTTCTCCAGCCTGCTGAATGGCAGTGAACACACAACGCCAGGAGAAGACTAACCCGATTCCCCAATCGATGACGATGGAGCAGACGTTCCATTGCCCGACCAAGAAGAAGTTCGAATAGCAATTACCCGCCTGAAGAACAACAAAGCGGCGGGGGCGGATGGATTGCCAGCCGAGCTATTCAAACACGGCGGCGAAGAACTGATAAGGAGCATGCATCAGCTTCTTTGTAAAATATGGTCGGACGAAAGCATGCCCAACGACTGGAATTTAAGTGTGCTATGCCTAATCCATAAAAAAGGAGACCCCACAATCTGCGCCAACTACCGTGGGATTAGCCTCCTCAACATCGCATATAAGGTTCTATCGAGCGTATTGTGTGAAAGATTAAAGCCCACCGTCAACGAACTGATTGGACCTTATTAGTGTGGCTTTAGACCTGGCAAATCAACAACCGACCAGATATTCACCATGCGCCAAATCTTGGAAAAGACCCGTGAAAGGAGAATCGACACACATCACCTCTTCGTCGATTTTAAAGCTGCTTTCGACAGTACGAAAAGGAGCTGCCTTTATGCCGCAATGTCTGAATTTGGTATCCCCGCAAAACTAATACGGCTGTGTAAACTGATATTGAGCGGGACCAAAAGCTCCGTCAGGATCGGGAAGGACCTCTCCGAGCCGTTCGATACCAAACGAGGTTTCAGACAAGGCGACTCCCTATCGTGCGACTTCTTCAGTCTGCTGCTGGAGAAAATTATTCGAGCTGCAGTACTTAATCGAGCAGGTACAATCTTTTATAAGAGTGTACAGCTGCTGGCGTATGCCGATGATATTGATATCATCGGTCTCAACACCCACGCCGTTAGTTCTGCTTTCTCCAGACTGAACAAGGAAGCAACGCAAATGGGTCTGGCAGTGAACGAGGGCAAGACGAAATATCTCCTGTCATCAAACAAACAGTCGTCGCACTCGCGACTTGGCACTCACGTCACTGTTGACAGTCATAACTTTGAAGTTGTAGATAATTTCGTCTATCTTGGAACCAGCGTAAACACCACCAACAATGTCAGCTTTGAAATCCAACGCAGGATAACTCTTGCCAACAGGTGCTACTTCGGACTAAGTAGGCAATTGAGAAGCAAAGTCCTCTCTCGACGAACAAAAACCAAACTCTATAAGTCACTCATAATACCCGTCCTGTTATATGGTGCAGAGGCTTGGACGATGACAACAACCGATGAGTCGACGTTGCGAGTTTTCGAGAGAAAAGTTCTGCGAAAGATTTATGGTCCTTTGCGCGTTGGCCACGGCGAATATCGCATTCGATGGAACGATGAGCTGTACGAGATATACGGCGACATTGACATAGTTCAGCGAATTAAAAGACAGCGGCTACGCTGGCTAGGTCATGTTGTCCGAATGGACGAAAACACTCCAGCTCTGAAAGTATTCGACGCTGTACCCGCCGGGGGAAGCAGAGGAAGAGGAAGACCTCCACTCCGTTGGAAGGACCAAGTGGAGAAGGACCTGGCTTCGCTTGGAATATCCAATTGGCGCCACGTAGCGAAAAGAAGAAACGACCGGCGCGCTGTTGTTGACTCGGCTATAATCGCGTAAGCGGTGTCTACGCCAGTAAAGAAGAAGAAATAAATTAACCTTAAAATATCTGAAGCAATTTTTTAGGATTGAACCTAGAAAATGTGTATGTAATTTGGTTGTAGCCAAAAACACATACAAATTATTCAAAAGGTCGATGATGGCTATTGATTTGCTTTACCGGGTATTGTTTTACAATTGTACCACCAACATATGTCTCTGAACCCATAAAAATATGCTTCCGTACTTTTGTACTATATAAATATCGTACACGCATAAATTTACGAGTATGACTAAAAGTAACAACCTGTAAACCACTTTTTATACTCTCGCAACAAAGTTGCTAAGGAGAGTATTATAGTTTTGTTTGCATAACGGTTTTTTGTAAGTTCTAAAACTAAAAGAGTCAGATATAGGGTTATATATACCAAAGTGATCAGGGTGACGAGTAGAGTTGAAATCCGGATGTCTGTCCGTCCGTCCATCCGTCCGTGCGAGCTGTAACTTGAGTAAAAATTGAGTTATCATCAAGATATCAGTAGAGTTGAAATCCGGATGTCTGTCCGTCCGTCCGTCTGTCCGTCCGTCCGCCCGTGCGAGCTGTAACTTGAGTAAAAATTGAGACATCATTATGAAACTTGGTACACGTATTTCTTGGCTCCATAAGAAGGTTAAGTTCGAAGATGGGCAAAATCGGCCTACTGCCACGCCCACAAAATGGCGGAAACCGAAAACCTATAAAGTGTCATAACTAAGCCATAAATAAAGATATTAAAGTGAAATTTGGCACTGATGATCGCATTAGGGAGGGGCATATTTGGACGTAATTTTTTTGGAAAAGTGGGCGTGGCCCCGCCCCCTACTAAGTTTTTGTACATATCTCAGAAACTACTATAGTTATGTCAACCAAACTCTACACAGTCATTTCCTTCAGGCATTTCCATATACAGTTCAAAAATGAAAGAAATCGGATAATAACCACGCCCACCTCCCATACAAAGGTTATTTTGAAAATCACTAAAAGTGCGTTAACCGACTAACAAAAAACGTCAAAAACACTAAATTTTACGGAAGAAATGGCAAAAGGAAGCTGCACCCAGGCTTTTTCCAAAAATTGAAAATGGGCGTGGCGTCGCCCACTTATGGACCAAAAACCATATCTCAGGAACTACTTGACCGATTTCAATGAAACTCGGTATCTAATATTTTCTTGACATCTTGGTGATGTACGAAATATGGGTGAAATCGGTTCACAACCACGCCTTCTTCCAATATAACGCTATTTTGAAACTTTATCATGCGAACTTAGCCCTTCCTTATTTGTTATATATTAATTAATCCAAAACTTCTATATTAAAGAGCGTTTGCGAACATTCTATAATATTATGTTTAGGTATGTGTGTGCTTTCTGGTGTGCGACCCAGCTCCAAACATGTACTATATGTAAGGAGTCTAAAAGTATGTGTGCGTATGAAAGAGTACGTGTGTTGACGTGTGCAGCTGAAAAAGGGAATCTAACCCAAAAACCTAAAATATTTTTAAGCTCAAGACGGCTCTGATTGGAGCCCTTGTCCGGCAGGCAGCATGTTTGAAAATATTTACATTCTTGGTTAACTGCCAGCGGTGATGTCGGAAGCGGTGGGTGATCGACGGGCAGCAAAGGTCATCAACAGAATTTTAGTTAGCTTCTCAGCAATATTTTCTTTGTATGTGCGAGTGGCTGACTAACTACAGTAACAACAAAATGTGATTAGGAGCAACACACACACCAAACAAATACTAAACATATCTACCCAATTTCGGTTAACTTACAGCAAAGCGCCTTTATCGTTTCATAAAATAAACTATTTAGATACCCTGACTAGTTTTTTATGTTAATGTATGGATATGTGTATCGATTGCTGATTTTTGTATGTATTTGAACAAAAAGAGTCTGCTGTTTAACATCTCGATAGATTTTTGCTGCGTTTATTTTCATTATCTGAATAAAATTCGTGTTCAATCGGCGAAAAGCTAAGCGCCATAACATAAGGAACCTTGTTATTGAAAACCTTAAATTCAGTAAGATACATACACGCTAACACTTTGTCTACTAATTTATGTATCAAACAAAGTTTGTTTAGAACATGAATTGCAAAGCAGGATTAGAAAGGAAAATCCTAAATGAACCAACAAGAAGTGTGGATTGTTCGTTTAAAAGTTGGAATGTACTTCTGATATGGTAAACAATTAAAGAAGTATAATTAATTTTGATGTATGTCAAACCAAAGGGGATGGCTCTCGTTGATAATACGGTGTATGCCATATGAGGAAAGGTTTGCTGAAGAAAGAAAAAAGTGCAAAAAACAATAAATAATTTCTAGTACTATCGATTTGATAGTTCTTATTCAGATATGAAATTTAATTCGCTTCGCTAAGGTAAGTGTGAGAATGATCACTTAGCAAAGCACACCAGCATGATATAAAACCATTTGCCTGTCACAAATATTATAAAAATTATGTCAAAAGGTATTGATGAAAAATATTTGATTTCATAACATATTATTTTACACAATAAAAATTTTTATTTAAATTGCACTCAAAAAATGGAATTAAATAGTCAGTGAGTGACCCAAAGGAATATTATTGTTTAGATGTTATGATTAAGTACAAGCACAGCCAAAGTTTGGCTGCCAAACATTGTTTGCCGGTTTATGAAACATTTTCATAAAACATATGTCTAATTTATAGTCCTAAAAGGTATTCTCTGTGCTGAATTTTATTCAGAAAGCTCAGAGGTTGGCCAATATATAAAGTGTAAAATCAAGTGAGTTTAATTTGTATGGAAAGTAGGAGTAGTTATATCATAGTCCGACTTTGCCTATTTTCATAACGTGAGGGAGGAATATATGGATAATAAATATTACACACTAAATCTAGTGACACACAATATTAATTTAAGTTTATATGTTTGGGTGCGTACAAAGGTTCTTAAAATGATGACGCCTATGCTTTAGCTTCTAAGCAACGCTTGGACTCATTCATTTCCTAGCAAATTTCATATTTTCTTGTTGTGCTGTGCCTCGAAGTCGGCATTACAAGCTTCGATAGGTATGTATGACCTCGGAAAAGCAAAAAGAGTGGTTAGGGTATGCTTTAGTTTGAGACGCAGAAAGTTTGTGGATTGGTGGCTTCTGAACTGAGACTTTTGGCTTATGAATGACTTGTGTGGCGTTCTTGGAGCAAATCAATTAAAAATGATGAACATAAATTTTATTAAGCTGTATTAAAAATATGTTTACGGATTTGAATAAAAATCTAAAGCACTTGCATATGTTAGAAGCACTTTGAGAATACATCACATACTTAATCAGCTTTTCACAGCATAAAATTACCCTTCAAACTAAACGGATAAGGACGACATGATATTTTCTGTGCAGCAGCTATGCCACAATAATGCAGCGTTAATTTTAACACTTTTTAAAATAGCAATATGGTGATTCGGTTGATATCTACGTCTATAAGTGTGAGTGTAATTGTCCGGGAGTGCAAGTCATCATTAAGCGATTTTATTTCGCCAGCGCTTAGCTAACTGTGACTCAACAGTGTGGTATAATGTTACTTCTAGGCAGACAAACGCCAGTGACGAGTGTGGATGCATAATGTTAATTGAAACCTTTTCAATTTCATACAGATAAAAACGACAATATGTTACACATCGACAGTTTTACTCTGCACTTGATGTTGTTAATAGCGCTGAGATCAAGACGCAACGGCGTTGAGGTCGTTCCTGCTCCTGTATTTATTGGTGTTACTTACCCTTTAGCTAGATGATTTTCGATGAAAACGCTTGATATACTAATTTGTTCAAACCTCTTATCACAAACTTTTATTTCATTTGCCCAGCTGTTTCTGTTCCATACTTTATTTTTTGTCAAACGCTGTTAATCTTTCTCACTCATTAATTATACTCTTGCAACAACAACTTGTTACGACAGGGTGTAATAGTTTTGTTCACCTAAAGGTTGTATGTACCACTTTAAACTAATCGAGATAGAGGTGGGGTTATATATTTAAAAGTTATCTCCACTACAACCCGAAATGAATTCCGGGACCGGAATTCAATCTAACAATAATATCCTTTAAGGATTTAACGATTTTTGTTACATAGTCGTCCCACATGCATCTTCGAAAAACCCTACACTTGACGGTAAAGCATCGACTCTTTTGCCATTCACCATGTTCCAAGTTATGTTTGTTGTTTTTCTAATTCTATACATTTGTTGTTGTTACCGCATTTCCGGCATTTAAATGGCTGTTGGGTTGGAAGTTGTTCGGTGGTTGTTGGCAATTTGTCTTGATGACGCTTTCAGACGCGAGCGCAGTGTAGCATCGCATGAAGTTTGAGCGCGTGCGGGTCCTTGATGACGGTACAAATATTAAACACACAATTTGCCATACAAGCCGTAGGGCGGTTTAAGTGTTACAACAACATGTGTGCAATCACAAACAAACAAGGGAAGCGGCGGAGAGAACAAGGTGAACACGAAAGATGGGAGGTTGCAATGCTCTTACGCTGATTCGTCTACTCGACATTCGCATTTGCATGTATGCATTTCGTCCCTTTTCCTATGGCTTCTTCTTTTGTTGTTAAATGCTTGCATATATGGCGTGCATAACTGCATCGTAGGGTGCCTGCAGAGTTGGATGCTCAAAACCGAGCTGAGCGCAAAGCTGACAAATGCCAGAAATCAGCCTCAAAACTGTGTGTGTCAGTTCATTTGAGTTTACTAGATTCACCAGATATTCAAGGTCAATTTTATGACGTCAATTTCCTAATATATCGAGAAGTGGTAAAAGCCCGTATTTTTTTACAAAACATTCATTAATTAGCTTTATTTGTTGTGTTAAATAAAATGATTTTCTAACCAAATCCTTTGCAGATAAAATAAGCTATTACGAAGAAGAAACGTAAAAGAACAAAAAAGTATATAGCAAAGTATGTACGGAATTCAGCGTTGAATCTCGCATCCCACAATAGTTATCATTTCTTTACTCTATGAGCCATGCAATTTTGTAGTAAACACCCTATCATTCCCAGTCTTCCTAGATTTACTCTGCCTCCGTTGTGACGCCGAGGCTCAACTGTTTTACTTACATTCATCAGTTCGGTATTGGAATTATCATCAGAAATTTTCTGCTTCGCTTATATGCAATCCCTTAACCCTTATGTTATTCCGGTGTCTTACCATTTAAGTTGATGATTGAGTTCGTTATTTCTTTTTTTTCTTTCCGATTGCTTATCACTGAACCGTAGCAATTATGTCGTTTGTCTTTATTTCAATCAGCGGTGCCTGCATTATGCACTCAACCCTTGGCACACTTCCAGCGTAGCACACTTCATCCGCAGGCGCACGTCGCGACGTCAGCAATCGTGCAACTAAATACATTGTCATTATCGTTTTTAATGTCGCTTAGATGCATCATTTTCTGTTGACCGTGCCAGGCTTCTTGCTGCTGCATTCTGTGGCATCCTGTCGTCGGTCTCGTGCTGTGCGATATGCCACGCATATGCTTGTAATGGCAGCACGACTTTTAAACCCTTTCTCGGTTTCTGAAGCCAGTATTTGCGTTGAATTTATTTCGTACAATTTCTACTTTATACTTTCGTTGGTATCTGATATCTGTGACATACAAGTAACACAACGGTATACGGAACATACCACATTATTTATGACCAAACCCTACCGTCTATACGGGTCTATCCTCCAAACTGTTCTGTAGTCTGTAAGTACTCAAAGAAAAAAATTACGATAAGTGTGCGCTTAAGGAGATACCATTTGAAAAGGAAAAGGACTTTACTCCACAGCAATTTTTTTCAACTCCATTTTTCCTAAGTCTTGCTGTTTCCTTTTCGTTCTTAATTACAAATAATCATTAAATCTTTCAGATGGATTTCTTTTGATCTGTTCAGGTAATGAGTGGAAATAATTTTTTTTATAACAAGAAATTTAATGACAAATCTCGTCAATTGAATTGAAGATAAAAGAAAAAAAGAGTCCAGTGTGGTGAAAGAAAACAATTATCTCGTCATATCTTATGCATTTTCGGTGGTTTGAGTGAATCTCGCCAAAAGCTCCCAAAGGTTTCCTGTTATAATCGACGCTCAATGCTTTTCAAAGGAGAATGCGGAGATTGCAAATGTAGTGCTCTAGCATGATCATACGATGCCATTACATGGTATTGTATCATTATTGATTATCAAGAACTTAATAGAAACTATAGAAAAAATAATTAGCACTAGTTGGAGGAATGGTTTTGAGCTATGTTCCAAACTTTAATTACAGATATCTTAGGATTCTGGACGTTAATGATATGAGACAGCTAAATAACATGGTTTTCGATCAAGAATTGGGTTTATTGGATAAAAAGATATATATATTATTATAAACAAGCTTTTCAAAAAAGGCTGTGTGTGTGTCTGTACTACTTCCTTCAAGACGAACTTCTTGAAGGTCTTTCAAAATCTGTTGTTGTTTCGGAAACTATTTATGCTGTGCCCAAAGTGAAAAAAGCATTCGAATTTATGGGTGTTTCAAAATGAGCAAAAAAGTTTTTCGCGCAAGAAACACTTGAAAGCAAATGGTTTACTGTTGTTTCTAGAAACATCAGTATCAGTAAATTCTGAGTGGTATTCAACCATTTGCTTGCCAGTTATCTTTTAAGGAATCAGGAAATCCAACCACCGAAGACAGATCTCTGTTCACCACGACAATTCTAGGCAACGAATGAGAGCCTGAATCAACTGATTTTTTTGCACTTAAAATATCGATTTGATGAGTAAAGCACTGTAGGTCCTAACTTGGCATCAAACGACTTCTTTTTATTCCCATGCGAATAAAATAAAATAAGAAGTCAACGTTTTGCGGCACCCGAAGAGGAGTTAAGGATGCACGTTCTGGTGATATCTTACTCAAAGTGGCAAAAATGCTTCGAAAATTGGATCAAACGTTTGCGAAAGTATATTGAGCTTAATTAAGTATATTTTGTAAATCAATTAAACGATTTTCGATTAGTGAAATTTGGTTTTATTCTTTAATCCTGAAATATAGTATATCTAAAATTCAACCTAAGCATATCTACATACTATTAGTAACGTTAGCCGACGGTTATCAGGGTTTTATAACCGCCACCATTTCGGCTCCTTTGAGACCAAGCTGTCATTGTTTGTATACTTCGCGCACTATTTATTCTTGCAGACTGATTTTTTAATTGATTACATGATTATTTAGTCTGAAGTGGCGAGTTAATAATTTATTACTTTGAAATTTTAAGATTCACTGGGGAAAACAGAGTATTTATCCCGTTTGTATTTGCAGGTGAAAAACTTCTCTTCCTATGTGAATATCAGCTCAGTTGAATTCGAATTCGATACATTTCATATGCAAGTTGCTTGCGATCATCATATTTTCAATACTCAAAAACTACTCATTCAAAAAAGTCCTCAGAAAGCTGCTCATTTGTCCAAACGGCCGATATCGGACCACTATACCATATACATAGCTGCTATACAAACTGAACTATCGGAATAAGTTAAAATTTTAACATCATCGCGTTCAGAAAAGCCCCCTTCTTTATATGTTATATATATAACGGGTGATTTTTTTGAGGTTAGGATTTTCATGCATTAGTATTTGACAGATCACGTGGGATTTCAGACATGGTGTCAAAGAGAAAGATGCTCAGTATGCTTTGACATTTCATCATGAATAGACTTACTAACGAGCAACGCTTGCAAATCATTGAATTTTATTACCAAAATCAGTGTTCGGTTCGAAATGTGTTTCGCGCTTTACGTCCGATTTATGGTCTACATAATCGACCAAGTGAGCAAACAATTAATGCGATTGTGACCAAGTTTCGCACTCAGTTTACTTTATTGGACATTAAACCAACCACACGAATGCGTACAGTGCGTACAGAAGAGAATATTGCGTCTGTTTCTGAGAGTGTGGCTGAAGACCGTGAAATGTCGATTCGTCGCCGTTCGCAGCAATTGGGTTTGTGTTATTCGACCACATGGAAGATTTTACGCAAAGATCTTGGTGTAAAACCGTATAAAATACAGCTCGTGCAAGAACTGAAGCCGAACGATCTGCCACAACGTCGAATTTTCAGTGAATGGGCCCTAGAAAAGCTGGCAGAAAATCCGCTTTTTTATCGACAAATTTTGTTCAGCGATGAGGCTCATTTCTGGTTGAATGGCTACGTAAATAAGCAAAATTGCCGCATTTGGGGTGAAGAGCAACCAGAAGCCGTTCAAGAACTGCCCATGCATCCCGAAAAATGCACTGTTTGGTGTGGTTTGTACGCTGGTGGAATCATTGGACCGTATTTTTTCAAAGATGCTGTTGGACGCAACGTTACGGTGAATGGCGATCGCTATCGTTCGATGCTAACAAACTTTTTTGCCAAAAATGGAAGAACTGAACTTGGTTGACATGTGGTTTCAACAAGATGGCGCTACATGCCACACAGCTCGCGATTCTATGGCCATTTTGAGGGAAAACTTCGGACAACAATTCATCTCAAGAAATGGACCCGTAAGTTGGCCACCAAGATCATGCGATTTAACGCCTTTAGACTATTTTTTGTGGGGCTACGTCAAGTCTAAAGTCTACAGAAATAAGCCAGCAACTATTCCAGCTTTGGAAGACAACATTTCCGAAGAAATTCGGGCTATTCCGGCCGAAATGCTCGAAAAAGTTGCCCAAAATTGGACTTTCCGAATGGACCACCTAAGACGCAGCCGCGGTCAACATTTAAATGAAATTATCTTCAAAAAGTAAATGTCATGAACCAATCTAACGTTTCAAATAAAGAACCGATGAGATTTTGCAAATTTTATGCGTTTTTTTTTTAAAAAAAGTTATCAAGCTCTTAAAAAATCACCCTATATATGTATATGACCAATCTAACGTTTCAAATAAAGAACCGATGAGATTTTGCAAATTTTATGCGTTTTTTTTTTAAAAAAAGTTATCAAGCTCTTAAAAAATCACCCTATATATATATAAAGGGTGATTTTTTAAGAGCTTGATTACTTTTTTTTTAAAAAAAAACGCATAAAATTTGCAAAATCTCATCGGTTCTTTATTTGAAACGTTAGATTGTCATGACATTTACTTTTTGAAGATAATTTCATTTAAATGTTGACCGCGGCTGCGTCTTAGGTGGTCCATTCGGAAAGTCCAATTTTGGGCAACTTTTTCGAGCATTTCGGCCGGAATAGCCCGAATTTCTTCGGAAATGTTGTCTTCCAAAGCTGGAATAGTTGCTGGCTTATTTCTGTAGACTTTAGACTTGACGTAGCCCCACAAAAAATAGTCTAAAGGCGTTAAATCGCATGATCTTGGTGGCCAACTTACGGGTCCATTTCTTGAGATGAATTGTTGTCCGAAGTTTTCCCTCAAAATGGCCATAGAATCGCGAGCTGTGTGGCATGTAGCGCCATCTTGTTGAAACCACATGTCAACCAAGTTCAGTTCTTCCATTTTTGGCAACAAAAAGTTTGTTAGCATCGAACGATAGCGATCGCCATTCACCGTAACGTTGCGTCCAACAGCATCTTTGAAAAAAATGCGGTCCAATGATTCCACCAGCGTACAAACCACACCAAACAGTGCATTTTTCGGGATGCATGGGCAGTTCTTGAACGGCTTCTGGTTGCTCTTCACCCCAAATGCGGCAATTTTGCTTATTTACGTAGCCATTCAACCAGAAATGAGCCTCATCGCTGAACAAAACACGTGCGCGAAACATATTTCGAACCGAACACTGATTTTGGTAATAAAATTCAATGATTTGCAAGCGTTGCTCGTTAGTAAGTCTATTCATGATGAAATGTCAAAGCATACTGAGCATCTTTCTCTTTGACACCATGTCTGAAATCCCACGTGATCTGTCAAATACTAATGCATGAAAATCCTAACCTCAAAAAAATCACCCGTTATATAGTATATATATAATCTTATAGTTTCTTCACAATTATGTAATGTCTGCTTGACTCTCGTATAATCCTTTGTGCGGTAAAGATTCCTTAAGCAATTTGCCAACACCTTCATGTTCCTTGGATTTTAATTTGAAAAAAATTATATATACCATTTTGATGGCATTAATATGTAGGCCCTTCAACCCCTCACTTATTATTAGCCTATTAGCGTTTAAATCATGTGAGGGTTGGTATTGTTTTCAAAGTGGCTTGTAGCTTATCAGTGGAGTAATTAGTCTGACTAATCATATTATTCAGCTAACCCACAGTTCGTAGTTTATATTTACGGCAGGATGTGGCACTATTTAATCGGTAATTAGCGGAGATCTGAAGCTCTACGGCACCCTCAAATTAATTTAGGTTTAAGATGCTTCCCATTTGGCTATTTGCTGACTTCATTCAAGAGGGGGAGGTCAGCTGTGGTTGCAAATATTTGTATATATTTATTCTTGACAATAAATATTTATAAATTTTTTGCTTTCAATTATTGTTAAGTATGTAGAATACATATTAAAGTTTGTAAGTTTATCTGAACATGTCATTGCACTCGTTGTATTAAATACTTTATAAGGCTCCTTCCAACAGCACAGCTCTTAATGACTCGCTAAATTGTCGTCCACAAGTCGAATGCTCACTAACACATACACAAGCAGGTATATACACACAAACTCTACTGCACATTTGCTATTTGTTCATTTCGTTTAGCTGTTTTATGCCCGTGCTGATGAAATCTTTGGCGGGTCTAACTTAAGCAAGTGTACAGCAAAGCAACGAAGAAGTCAACCAACCAACCCTGCGACATATGTTTGCTTAGCATATATGCTCAAACCATACTAATTTTGCCTTGGCCGGAGTCCAATGCAGCGACTTCTTGCCTTTCTCTCATTTTTTTATAAGCCACTGAAATATTTCTTGATACTGCATTTGTACCGCCGTTTAGATATGTAAGAGTATTTTCATTCAGAGTGTGCCAAAAATGGAAATTCTTACGGTATAGTTGAATCCGAGTTGTTAAATGGTCTAATCTCATGGAGCAGTGGGATTCTAAAAATAAGTAAATTGTGGAGCTTCATAGAGCTATTTGACGAAACTCTCGAAACCATCTAAGTTTCTCTGCAGTTTCTGAGTTTTCCAAGATATCTTCGAAAAAAGATACAACAATGATAATCTGATCCCATTCATTTTCAATCTCATTAATTCCAAAGTTGAACTGATCCGCTAATATCACGATGTATTTCCCTGCCTTTGATTTCTGCAAGTCGCAAGCGTTTAAAATACGCAGCCGAACTTAGCCCTTCCTTGCTTGTTTTTATTTAGAAATATGCATATTTTCTCTGTTTAATGTGCCTTTCTGAAAATTAGTTTTAAACTTTATGCCCTTGGCCATATCTTTCAAAGCATATCGTAACCACTTTGCTTGAAATTTATTAAGTACGAAAAATAAACGAAGTCGTACACACTTTTGAATTTATATACATTTGCATGTCATATGTATATTAGTACAACCGTTTCCTCCTAATGAGTTGATATACATATGTATGTACATAAGAAACATATGAAGAAAATACTTCCTAATTTCTAACAGAGGACTGATTACATGATACGTCGTGAAATCTCACAATTCAATATAAAGTGGTACACGTGTTAGTAGTTAGTGAGGAGATGCCATACGAAGGATGTTTTTTTATATTTTGGGACTTGAAAACAAAAACAAATATTAATAATCGAAAATAGCTTTATTGTTTTCCAAAATATTCTCCATTAAAGCGCGTAGTTCTAGTTTTTATTTAGTCGCATCGGGTCATGCTATACCTTTTTGGAAAGCTCATTTCACGCGCTAACACGTGTTTGTTTGATTATCGTTTCGCTTAAGTCGTTCGTGAGTTATAACGTCGCAAACATGGAGCAAAATAAAGAGAAAATACGGCATATTTTACAGTACTATTACGATAAAGGCAAAAATGCATCTCAAGCCGCCATGAAATTTGTGCAGTTTATGGACCCGATACAGTTTCCATTTCCACCGCACAACGATGGTTTCAACGTTTTCGTTCTGGTGTAGAGGTGGTCGAAGATGCGCCACGCTCCGGAAGGCCTGTCGTCGAAAATTACGATAAAATCGCTGAATTGGTCGAAAGAGACCGGCATAGTAGCAGCCGTAGCATCGGTCAAGAGCTCGGCATGAGTCATCAAAAATTCATTTCAATTTCAATAAAAAAAAAATTCAATGAAAATAACGCAAACCTTTTTTGACAACCCAATATAATATTTGAGCTGATCGGCAGCCTCTTCGAAAAACTTTGGACTCTTAGTTTATTTTTTACTTAGGTTAATAAAAAATGTTATTCGGCGCCTAGTCCAGAGTACACGGTAGATGACACATCAATTCAATATTTTGAATGCTCAAAAGTCCGTCGATTTTTGCATTCTCTAAGTGAAGGGTGATCCGTATTCGGCAGTTGATTTCTTGAAACACAACTGCCAAACAAACGCTTGCGTATCACTTAGAATTGAAGTCCAAAGTAAACAAATAATTTTTACAATCAAATGTTTATGCGATATTGCGTGTATGCTGGTTCCACTAATGTCTACAATTGTCTCAATATCCTGAGAGGCTGCGCATCGCATCAATAGTTTCCGTAGCTACAACTGATTTTGGGCGACCCTTCATGAAATTCGTCTTAAGGGAATCGAAGTCAATTGAGTTCACCATACCATAGAGGACAGTTCATATTATGGAATGAGGATTGTATTTTTCGTAGCTGAACTATGCAACTCACTTACCCAACTTCTCTGCATAATTCGGAATTTCACTAGAATAGTTTTAAATTATCTCGATAAATTGACAGCCCTTGTTTAAATATAAGTCTGCCTTCCAGTAACGGGTTAAAAATATTTTCCATTTAAATTAATTATTTTCTCATGTTTCTCAAAGTGTAAGCTGTCAGGTAAAGTAATACTCTTAAACACTTTGGCAAATTTGAAATTTGACTTTAATTGTTTGACACCTGACTATCGGTTTCTAGCAGTAGTTGGGGCACACGCCAAATGGAATTCATTAAACAAATAAGGTGAAATAAGTATTCTCTTTAAACAAATTTTTCACCTGCGCAAAACCGCAACTTCGTTATGCTATCTGTATTTTGCTGTCTACTTTCCCCTTTGCGCATCGCAATCTCAATGTCAAGTGCTATGACCACGCCAACCAAGCGCAATAGCACACCAATAAACTTTAGAATAAGCAAGGTGCGACAATGCAGTCAACAGTGTGGAGAATAAACCACTAAAAAACAACCATCGCTTCAACGTCCTCGCATTGTAAAAGTGCTCTGACACACTAACGACTCAAATGTGGGACAAGCAAGCAAAAATTATTGTAAAAATTTGGATTCTTGATGTTGTTGCAAAGTTTCGGTTGTTTGCTTCTTTTGCGAAGCTCAAAAGCATCATTAATTTCCGACCTGCCCTTCAACAATTGCTCAATTCGATTAAGAATAGTAACAATTTGACGTGGTCCGACGACTGTGCCGCCTAGTTACATTCATTTCGAAAGTGAATGCACCACGGTAGATGCTTAACTAGAACCATGGGAATTTCCTCCAACTTTTGAAGGTTGCATTTTATGCGATATTATAGTGGATACATTTACTTTTCCCTTTTTTGATTGTTTTTAAATGCTTGTGTTGTCTCCTATTATGGTTGTGCTGAGTGGGTATTTGGCAAAACTTTATTTTATATTTTCCCAAGAGACAACAAAGAGCAGGTAACATTTTAGCGATACAAAGTAGAAAAGAGAATTACACAAAAATAACAGCGTTTCCTGAGCATTGACTAAGTAAACTTTCAAAGCCAAAATCCAATAATAAAAATTAAAAATATTTTTATAAAACGAGCGCTGCAAAAAATTTATTTTTATTTCTTGCTGATAGTTTTAAGGGTAAATTTTAGAATATCATCCCCCGAATTCGGGGTTAAAATGGGTATGCCCATACATAACTAATATCAGGATTTTCGAACATCCGGCTGACTTTACTCTTTGTGATTGGTTTTACACCTTAAACTATTTTCTTAGCTTTAATTCCTACAAGTTGCAAAAGCATAAAAAGTTTGGTTGCACCCGAACGTAGTCCTTCCTTACTTATTTTGTATTGAATTTATATATCGAACTTGTGTAGTAAGTGAGTTATCACCATTTTTGTAGTTTTAACGTGAACGTTATATCGTCACCTGAAATGCAAAATAACGTATCATCAAAAAATTCGAAATTGAGTGTCTTATTGATTACGCTTCACTACTTCAAATTATATATGTACATAATATTAAATATGTTCAACATTTTCTGGTTCTGCGGTCATATATAAACCAGTTTTAACCAATATTAATATTTTGTTTCACTCATGTTCCATTTTATTCCGTGTTTCATTCATGCCACTGTAAATTTCTGAAAATGTTGTTACGTTAATTTGCATTTCAGGTGACGATATACCAAGTGGGCGTGATACTTATCTGGCTTCCCTCCCTTTGCACACTAATGGAGGAAGTAGCAAGAGGATTTGATCTGAGCAAATGTAGTTAGTATAACTTTAGAAGTGTATGAAATATTTACGTGATACTTATTAGAAGAAGGCTAATTAAAATTTTTCAGCCCTCAGTTGGCCCTTACCACTTCAATTCTCTGTACCCGGGCAAATAATCTTATTGTGCCCTACAATACCAAGCTCCCATGTGTGCTAAGCATAAACAGGATATCTAGTTTTGATTAATTATCGCTTGCATGGAGGGACAGACAGCATTGCAATCCTGATCAATTATTTATATATAACTCTACTTAGCCTTTTGGCGTTAGGTGATACAAACAACCGTTTGGAGTACAAAACTATTATACTCGGTAGCAACATGTTGCGAATTTTTAAAAAGTTACGTATACACAGTTCCCTCTATTCGATTTATTACGCACCTAGTGTACTGGGAAGTGCTATAGTTCTTATGCATGTATCTAGCTGTTTCTGAGGTTGGCTTTCTTTGCCATTGTCTGTCCGTTCTACTTCTTTGAATGCTATTAGTGGAAATTGTGAGAATAGACATTTTTTAATCAGCATGAGTGTGCTTGAAATCTCATCTAACTCGATACTCTCATACACAAAGCTGTTATACACATAAAAGAAATAGGCAGATTTTGCAACCAATATTTTTGAATTAAAGGGTGGTGTGGCATGGATTTGCTTCCGATTATTTTGTAAATACTCTGCGAGTTAACTTTATAAACTGAAAAACTTGAATTCGGTCATATGATAATTCGGGATATAAAGGAGATTAAGTTATTCCAATTTCGCCAATACCCTAAAAAATAAGAGATAAGAAGAGTACTTAAATACAAGATATTGGGCTTACTCTTAATTAATTATCTATTTGAGTAAAGGGAAGTTTTTAGAGCAGGTCTTGAAGTAGAAATATGAATGTCCTTTAGCCTCACACCAAATTTTGCTTATACTTTATTTCACCTATTCTCCCGTCAATACAAATAGTGAAAACGGATCCCTCCAAGGTACTTTCTTCGACTATGACTGTATGAAACCATTTAGGAACCGAGCTTTCTTTCCCACTATCCCTCTTTCTTTATCAATCTCACTCCATTCATTATCTATTTTTTCCTTAACGTGTAGGTAAGATTGAAATATTTTACTTCATCATTAGAATACGTATCAAATGCTTTCCTTCCAACATTATTTTATTAATTTCCTTCCAATATACTTCCTCAAAGCTTGTTTTTGTTAACTTTAATAATAGTAAGAGTACCACAGAAAGCATTGTATTGTTCAGTGGAACTGTCCTTGATTCCGGATTCTAATATTAATTTAAAACTTTTCAGCAAAAGACATATTTCGAAAACTAAACTAGACTTTTAATCCTAATTTTTATTAGTTTTTCCATAGAAGCACAATTCTTTTAAGTTACTAGCGTTTGCTGCATATAAATAATATATACAAATTTTGTCTCATAATCCAAGGCATATATGATTGAATTGAAAACATTTTGTTGATGTTGTTGTTTACAAAATAACCTGAAATTCTCCAAAATTAGCTTTAAGGTCTGCTATGATGACGCCAATACCTGAATATAAATTTATCTTCACTTTGGTCTGGTGGACAATCATACTCTTTCTCATCTTGGGATAAAGATTTCAATAAGTGCAGCTTCTAATCTTTGTGTTTTCCAATTAAGTTCAGAATATATTGCAGCACCCTGTAACAGCAGGCAACAGATATGGAGCCTTACACTTCGCACGGTGGTCGCTTTGTGCAATTTCCTTTGTGGCGCTTGATGCAAATTGTACACCACATGTTCTACGATGTGGTGCAAGCGTTTGGTCGAGTGTTTGTATATATTGGTGTGGGACAGATCTTACTTATCTATAACGCCCCCTGGGTAATGTTGCAAATATACAGATTTTGGGGAACGGTGTGCTATACTAAAGCCTTCTGTTTGGTTTTTATTGAAATTGTCTGAACAAAACATTTGACGGTACATTATGCTTCGCTCAACTTGCTCCTCTACCACTCTGGATACCAGAATCAATATTCTTCTTTTCTTATTTTTTGCGTTTCGAGAACAATTTTTCCTCTATTTCACATTGCGGCAAAAAAATCTTTTTTACACTTCTGTTAACGAACCAAAAATGCGAATTCAAAAGAGAATCGAATTTATCGTGGCGCCACAGTGTTTGTATAGTTATCAAAGAGAGAACATACAAATGTACATTTCAGTATTCTACAGTATAGACAGATTTTGGTACAATATTTAGAAAAAATTAAGTTAGAAATCTAAAATTACTCGGAACTGAAAAAACTACACTGCAGTATTATTAAAATTTCATTACTTTGTATCATTATCGAAGAATATGTGTTTGTTATTGTAAAGTTACAGTCGATATCTTCTTTTTGTTATTGCCTGAGATACAAATTTTTGATTAAAAATACAAAATATTAATTTAAAATGGTAGAACTTTGCCTGGGTTTTAATCAGCGATCTATCCTTTCTGGAAAGATGTTTTTTTTTGTTCCAAAATATTGAACCAATCTCCTCTTTTCTTATTATACTACTAGCTGGCCCCGCAGCCGTTGTCCTGCGTGAAATTATGTGTTTTGAAATGAAAAGAAAGTTGAATTTATCATTTAATTTTTTTTTTTCAATGTAACGCAGCTTGATAAACAAAATTTTTTGTTTTTTTTGTTCCGGTGTACAGAAAAGATGGCTTTCCAACTCGTGTGCACGCCACGTATATCTAGCCGTGTGAAAAACATAGAATTTCCAAACTTATTGCACACACTATGCGACTATCCTTGTGTCCTGTTGAGTGTCATCTCAAATGCAATTTTCGCTGGAAACTGAAATGGCAAATCGTTGGAACTCAAAGAAATTCGTTGAATCAAGCATTCAGCCCTTTGTATTCGATAGCTGCGTCACAATCAGTCGGGTTCCATTACACAGTTTCGGCGTTTGTAGCATAATAACGACAGATCAAACTTTGAGACGCAAATGATGCGGTGGCATACCAAGCCTCTCCAAAGAATTTAGAAACTCCACTGGATAATTCACGGCGACGTCTTCAATGGCAAGACGATCGGTCGATTTGTATGAGCGCAAGTCTTTCGGAATTTGACTTTGAATCTTCCAGTTTAAGTCAAGAACATCTGTATTTTTTGGCAGTTAATATTGCGCGTGCATTTAAGGAATCATAGTTAAGATAATTTGGCCAATGTCCGAAGATTGGTGATGAGTTCATCTTTCGTTAATTGATAAACCGCAGATGGAATTGATATCAAACCACCGGAAGCATCAACCGGAATTGACCCATTTCCAATTTTTAGCGAATACGATGTAAAATGTCTTCGACAATGTCATTTTTGTTCGTATCTCATAATTGACGCGGATTTAAAGGCTGATATGGTGAAATGATTATCGCGAAAAGTGTGGGAACTTCAGTGGCATTCGAAGTAGCTATCGCATCGTCCAACATTTGTTTCCACTGATTATCGTGTTCCAGCAATTGTAATTGCACACACCATACCATTCACAGTACGCAATACGCCGCGTACATTAATCAGTAGCAACCGAAGGTAGAGCAATCATCGTTTTTTGGGTGGATTGTGTAAATTCATCCTAATGCATTAGTTGAGAACACACCTGAATGTCCATCTACTGTTCGGTCTTGCTTTCAGCGTAACTATTTCTTCGACGATGCATTCCATGAATGCAAGGTATTTTCAAATAGAGCAATGTTCTCGTAAGCGGATCACTGACGAAAGTTGAGAAAAAACTCGTCAATGTTAGTTTTGTTGTTGGCGGTGTTACCACCGGCTGTAATGTATTCTCTGGGCTGAAATAAACTCTTTGGCCAATCTCCATATTAACTGCGAGACACACAACAATCGGAAACCGTTCATGAATTGCAAAAGTAAATATCCTACAAAGCGCTTTATTGCAGTTCACGTATGGACCGTATCGTTTAAGACCATTAAGCGCCATGTTGCTTCCCTTGGTGACGTACTTACAAACGTATTTTATAGATTACACCAAACTGCAATACTAAACATTGATATGAGTTTAGAATGTGAATTAGACAACAGTGGAGAATATAGTACGATCCATATGTTGTCAACTTCGATATTCACTACTCTAAGTTGTATGGTCGTCTGATGAGCTACGACGATGGAGTGGATATCCATCATTTCCAGTTTGCGATTCCGAAAGAAAAGCAAGCGGATAGTGTTTCGTGCATTTATTGTTAGACATATAAACCGAAAAGGGATTGTAGTGTCCGCAAGGTCCATGAACCATATTGCTTTCCACCACTTCATATAATACTGGATCTTTCACACGTAAAGTTTTCACTGAATAATTTTCAATTGTTCAATTCACAACCTGTCGTAAAGCATCGTAAATCGTAATAGTAATAATTTTTCTCTTGAATAGCCGGAATAAAAAGCAAGCGATCGAGACTGAACTATTCAAATAATTTCCAAATCAAAATATTGAAAAACAAAACAGAAATTGAAAAAAAATGTTTTTGGAAAAAAGTTACTTTTTGGAATTATCCAATTTGCCGACTTTTCATGAAAAGTATAAGATGTTTTTATTTCTAAACCTTCCTTAATCCACAACGAACAACCTCTTAAAATTTCATCAATATTGGTTCAGCCGTTCTCTTAGCGTTACTAACGAACAAACATTCATTCGTTTGTATGAGAAAAAGAAAAGGACTGTTTTTAGGGGTTTTCCGGCAATTATTCGAATAATCCCTGAACCTAAACGAATATTTTAAAAAAAGAATTATCAAATTTCGTTCAGTCGTATTAAAGTTATGAGCGTACATACATTTTGGCGATTCATTTTTACATACATACATATTTATATAGACGAAGATGTAAGGTTGTTTTTATTGTTTTTTTTTTTTTTTTGAAGAAATGAAATATTGAAATGATTCCTACAAACATGAATTTTGAACAAATGCTTATGATTTGAAATATAATTTTTGTATTTATGAGTTGTATAAATTTTGACATAAAGAGATAAAAAGTATCCTATGTCCTTACCCTGGTTCTAAGCTACCTCCCCACCAATTTTCAGCCAAATCGATTCAGCCTTTCTTGAGTTATAAATAGTGTAACTAACAACAACTTTCTTTTATATATATAGATAGAAAAATATTTTAATAAGCTCAAAATTTATTCGAATTTTTTTTTGTCACATCAGACATTATTTTCATCTAAGGAGTAAAAATACAACAAAAATTTTGTATTTTGTTTCACCCTAATTTATAATTATATATGAGCATTTCCACAGAATCGTCAACCAGGACCAAAAATTAAAATGTTAATAAAGATAAAATTTTTTTTAATAAGATTTTACAAAGATGTTTAAATTTTTTGAATATAATGTTTTCATAACCTCTCTTTGGTATTTTCATGAAAAATTTGACCTGAAACCTGAAAACTTAATTGTTTTTATTTTGAGCTATTCTAGAGGTATTTTTTCTCTTGAGTTATTTTATATGAATAACTTATGTTATGGTTATACTTTTCCACAAAATCTCTTTATTAATACCAAATAAGAAGAGAAAAATGCAAAGAGGCCAAACAAAAATCGAATAACGGTAAATTTTTACTTTGTTTATTATCTACGATCAAATCGTACGTTCGCGACCAAAAACGTCATTTATTGCTATTACTTCACATTGAGTGCAAACAAGTGCCTAAAAAAACACGACTAAAGCAAGTTAAGCATCCGTAATCAGAAAACAAAATTACTTTGGGTAAACAGTGCATCAAACTTTTTATTTCGATTTTCAAAATTTCGTACGTTCGCGACCGTAAATATTGATTTGTTTCTAAAAAAAAATTACAGTAGACAAGGAGAAGAACATATTACTTATACTTGCAAACAAACATTAGGGAAAGCCCTAAAGAAAGCTGAAAATGCATTGCCAAGAGATTTGGCAAAGAAAGTGGAAGTCATTGCAGCACTGCATAAAAAGTATATCGAACCAACAAATTGTAAAGAAAAAAATACTCGTACATTTGAAAGTGACTTAGAATTGGAGACAAAATTAAAATTGGCCAAAGAAATTTTTTGCGGGAAGATATGTATCAGCGTTCAGGTGCAGTCGATGGCGTTGGAGCAGTTGTGAAAAGAAAAATCTGGCAAATTATGAGAACAAAAAATGTCGTTTTAAACGATGCATTCTCTTTTCACAATTATGCACAAGAGCACATTACTGGAATTAAAATTTTATATATTGGAGCTGATACAATTTCCGAGATATCTCCAACTTTATATCGAAAATGGAAGGATATACCGAATATTGCAGGTATCAGTTTGCTTTATTTATGAAAACGTTTCCCAAATCCAAATAAAAACTTGATGGAAAAATCGTACGTTCACGACCCGTACGTTCGCGACCGGTACTCAACCTTATAAATAAAAAACCAATGCAAAAATTTCAGCGTGCAATTAGTTAGGAGGAAGTTACTTTATTCCAATTTAATATAAATTAATCCTTTTAGAATATTTTGCTCCATTTCGCTATTTTTTGCGTTTTTCTAGTTGCACCCAAAAGCAACTTCCATTATTCGTACGTTCGCGACCGCATGTTTATCGCTAACATATTAAAAAATAAAAATCGAAAGATCCTACCTTTTGCACCAACGAAAGACCTAGCAAAATGCTATCGAAACATAAAAAAAAATTAAGACAAATTTATGTTATCCTTGTTTTTTGAACTATAAATGCGTGCGAACGTACGGTTCGCGACCGTTGGAAATGCCCATATACGTAAAGTGTACTTGTCCGCAAGCATAAATAAATAAATACGACGTCTGTTGTTTGTAGACTTAATTTTCCTTCTAAATGCACTGCGATTCAGTTGCACACAAATGCACGCAAAGTTCTCGTGCAACTGAGAACAATATATGTTATGTGAATTCAAGAACTTAACATACAACCCTTTCCTAATTTCTACCATAATTTTTATACAAATGAATGTGTTTACAAAGTTTCAACAATTTTTCTAGTTTCTCTATGACCCTGCCTGCCGATGTCAAGCATCCAAAGAAATTATTTTGTAATTTTATTCTCGTAGGATGCATAAAATGGAAACTTTACTTCGCTTGACATAAAAGAGCAATGGCAATAAATTTAGAAACAAAATGCTTTCGCAAAATTAGATACTTGGCATGTGCAACTCTTTTGGAGCTAAATACTTTTGAAGGTTTTTTGTTTGAACTGGCTCAAATGATGGAGAAAATCTCATTTGACACCTTTTCGGTAGTCCTTGATGTTATCGATTCGTTATTTTATTGGCCTTTTCATACGAAATTTATGCACGATTTGTCTTCAATGCTTGTAATATCCAAATTTAAATACTTTTAACTTTTAGTGACTTGAAAATATATAATACATCTTTGTAATTCCGGTAAAGGATAAGTCATCGGTTCTGACGATGGGATAAATAGATACGAATTTTATAAGCATCGTAAATTTACCCCTCACCCAGCTTTAGAAGGAACTTTCTACAGTGCAATATGGTGTTATAGCCATGATGACAAAAATATTTTGGTTAATCAATTGCGTCTCAAGGGATATTCTAGTGCATACATTTACATTTCTCTTTGCTGATTATTCACAAATACTTTTGTTGTGCTCTGTTATGGTTGTGTTGAGCGGGTCCTTGACAAAGCTTAATTTGATGTTTTCCTAGGAGACAACAAAGAGCCGGTGACAGTTTAACGAAACAAAGTATCAAATAATAATTCACAATAGGAGCAGCGCTGGCTGACATGACATTAACTGAGGAAACTTTTCAAAGCAACCATTATGTAATAATAAAGATTCAAAAGATTTTCATAAAATGAGACCGGGAAAAAACTATATTTTCATCTAAATTTGTTTGTAATAGTACTATTTATGAGTTTCTCAAATAAATAACTTTAATTAAAACAAAAACGGTTTGGGAATTGTACAAGTCCATATCATCCAAATCGGGCCACAAATTTTTGGTTATCATTGAGCTCAGCCCAATTCACGAACATACGACCATTCTGGAGATCAAGCGGATTCAGTTCTTGTGTCAAGTTGATCTTGTAAGGATGTAGATCAAGACCTTTTTACAAAATTCGCCACACGACATCACCGAGATGCTCAGCGCTTCAGAAACGTGTGGGAGACTGATTTTGGTCTTTTTCAATTATTGATCTGACACGATGATTATGACGATCAGAAATTGGACGTAGCGCTCTTAAAGTTCTGGCCACTGACTCCGAATTTCCTATTTAAGAACCCGTTATAATAAAATCGTAATCGAAAGTGGCAACTGGACTTACCTTGTGCCTTAAAAATTTTCAAATACTGTACACTGTCCGGGATATGCGAAAATATTGTTATAGGCATGAAAAGGAGCCAAATATTAAAAAAAAAAAATATTTTGCTAAATTGAATTAAATGAGAGATTTAAATATCTATTATTTTTACCACGCTAGGGAAATATACCGTTTTACTTTTTTCAAAAAATCTTGGAATATAAATTTAAAAAATTTTGATGTATTTTAAACTTTTAGCTACTATCAAAATATGTAGTTTAAGACCCTTATATTTTGTTCTTTTCTTTTTTGCCAACATATAAAAAGTTGGCATAATAAAGATTTAGAAATAAGGGATAAAAATGTTTCCGAAAGTTGACTTGACAGACCGTAAAATTTTAACCTTTTCTAACATTTTAATTTTCAGAGTGGTGTATTGGGTCCTGTCGCGAGATATGTGATTTAACCAAAATGGGCGTTAACAAACCCATCGTCCAATTTTCTCATTGATTTTCATAAAGCCTTCTCATGCCACTTTGAAAGTAAAACATATTGTTTCTGGCGTAATTAGTTATTAATTTATTGCGCTTTAGTAGGTTTGATCTGTACCGTTATATGGGGAGTGAGTAGGGTCATCTTCTGATTTCATCTACTTTCACATTAACGATTTAGGTATTGTAGCTTTAGTGGTTTGAGAAATATGCACATTAAACTTATTAAAGTAGGGCCACGCCCTGTTTTCCAACATTTTTTGGCCATAAGTACCCGTTGATACTGCGATCCACTACAAACAAATTATAGTTTTATATCTAATTTAGTTCTTAGTTATGTATTTTTATAAGTTTTCGGTTAATGGTGATTTGTGGGTGTGGCAGTGGTCCGATTACGCCAATCTACGAACTCGCAGTTTGTTTTGTGCTTAGAAACTCGCATTCCAAGTTTGATCAAGGTGACTCAATTTTGAATCAAGTGAGGCTTGTACGGACGGACGGACAAACAGGCAGTCCCTCGGTTTTCAACTTTTCTCGTCATCCTAATCATTTATGTATTTAATATAAAAAATGTCTATGTCACAATGTTAGTTACCGTACTCCTCCGAAAAGACTTTACCAATTTTTCCAAATTTTATATGCATATTCAGTAAGTTTGATAATCGGCTACTATCTATTGTGCATACCCTTAAAAGTGAGAAAAATTGACAATTCCGAAAATTAACTTCTTTCAATACATTTTTTTTTTTTTGTTTTGTTTTTCAATTAGGCTGTTCACGATAAGGTGGTTATCGGGTTATGTGATTAAGTAAACAACAACAAAATGCGTTGTGACAAAATAACCAAAGTTGACCAACCTAGGCCCTTGTTTACAGATTATGTAGTTGTTTGCTTATTTCCAGTGTTGGAATTTTACTAAATGGTAGCACAATAAAAAAAAATAAAACTAAGCAAATGGCATTTCCATTTAGATTTTCTTATTGGAAATTCTGCTATTAACAGCTGTTTTTTGTTTACAATCAGCAAATTATGCAAGATGTCTGCAAATTTTATACAAAAAATTTTTTGAACCCTTAAAATTCGGATTATTTAATAAGCACATACCTTTAATAAAGTCCTTTTCCTGAATAGCAGAACTTATTTTAAATTCGATTAAACTTTGTTTAGGCATTTTATAAGTTGGAATTTCGTTGAACTAAAATTGTAAACAATGAACAGCTGTTTGTGTAAAAATAAGCAAATAACCATACAACATAGGGTGCTCACGGAGCATAGAGGTTATTTTTAATCTAATAATCACATAACCCGATAACCACCTTACCGTGAACAGCCTAAATATTTTGCTTTGTAAATTATTTGAAACGTTCAAATTTGGTCATTTGCTTTTTTATTCCGGCTATTCAAAAAATTATTTAAAATTATTCAGTGAAAACTTTATGTGTGTTGCACACAAAGGGATGAATTACCGATTGAAATTTGCTACGAAGTCTCTAACAGACCGCGACAATATCGGTCGGCGTTATTATCCAGTAAAATTTCTCTGGAGAGGCTTGGAATGCCGCCGTATCATTTGCGTCTCAAAGTTGGATTTGTCATTATTATGTTTCGCAATCTACATGCCTCGAAACAGTGTAATGGAACCCGACTGATTGTGACGTAGCTATCCATTACAAGAGGCAGAATGCTTGATTCTACGAATTCCATTGAGTTCCAACGATTTGCCATTTCAATTCAAACCTAGAAAACCAAAAACCAGGAAAAATTGCATTTGAAATGACAATGACACGACAGTAGTCTAGTATGTATCTTTTATATAATATGCTCGTAAAATTTTGATAGAGAATTTTGTGCTCACAATTTACCGTTATCTGCACATTTAGCAAAGTATCGGTCGGTAACCTTTGGCATGCAAATCAGATATCACTATGAGAAATTTTACGTCTCTACAATAGATAGCCTATATTATTCGCTTTTACCCTCCATGTAAAAAAGGAAATTCATTTAGGGCAAAAGGTTAGAAATCCTCCGAATACAACTTTTAGTTATTTTTCTTCTTTTTGCATGTTCGCAATTTTTGTAAAATCAATTAACGAAACTCAAATAAAATCGTACAAAAAACAAACACAATCCTTTCCTCACACTGTTCTCATGGCTGTGATAACATACATATTATAACATATAACGAAATAACGTAGTAGATATAGAAATGTTTATTGGTTTGTGAATGAAAAATAGTAAGACTGGAATCCCTCTCTCGCTCTTTATAGCAAAGTTAAAGTGAATTACAAAATTACCCACAGTTAATAAAGTATCGTTTTTTCTAAAGGAAGTTGAAACTATTTTTGCATTGAGAAATGATGGTAAACTTAACACTTAAGCTGGCGGAGATATTAGTTACATGTAATTTGTGAATCTATAAAGCAACGACTGACATAGTTTTTGTAACTTTTTTTTTGTATTTCCATAGGAACAAAAGAAAACAATGTTTTTTGTTCATTTCAAAAATAATTTATTTTGGTCCAAGGGGATTTGTTTCAGCTAATATTTAAAAATTAGATCGCGTAAATGTGCACCTTTAGCTTTGACAGCTAAATGCACTCTTTTTTCGACATTTTCCATGACTTTGGCCAATGTTTCGGATGATATGGCGGCTGTTTCACGTCGAATGTTGGCTTTCAGTTGAGCTAAGGTCTTTGGCTTATTAGCGTATACCTTGGATTTCAAATAACCCCACAAATAAAAGTCTGGTGGCGTCAAATCTGGTGATCTCGGTGGCCAGTCAACATCACCATTTTTCGATATCAATCGCCCGGGGAAAAATGGTCGCAATAAATTGATTGTTGGTCGAGCTGTATGGCATGTAGCCCCGTCCTGTTGAAACCAGAAGTTATCCATGTCATTTTCGCGAATAATGGGTATCACAAAATCTGTTATCATGGCTCGATAACGCTCACCATTGACTGTTGTCGTGGCTCCATCATCGTCTTCGAAAAAATAAAAAAAAATTTCATCAGAACGTCTTGTGCGTTGTCTGGATGCATGACTGGCATTACTGAGATTACCGGTGTTCACAAATTTTGCGTATAAAGACTTAATTGTGTTCTTAACTGGAGCACTTTTCACTTTATTTTTTTTGCGAAACGCACGTTGAGTTAACACAATTGAAAAGTTATTTTGAATATAAAGCTGAACAATTTCAGCGCGTTCTTTTGGAGTGTACTGTTCCATGGTATAAATTGTCTTCGAATGACGCTTCTAACGCGGTATGACATTAGCCGATTTGTCAGCGCTGTTAAAAGTTACAGCGTTGCCAGATGGGTCAACTTTAAATGGCCTACCCTGTACTATTCCAATTTTAAATATGCATTATGTAGTATATGCAATTGTATGATTTAGCGATTGTCAACAAGTCGAAACTCTCTAGCTTCTCTAAAAGATGTGTCAGATCCTACCCTGACTAGCACAGAAGAAGAGTGTTAAAAGCCCATACCACTCAAAGTATTATTATTGGTTTATTCATACGAGTACTTGTACAGGATTGTCAAATAATAGGGATAGATATAAATTCTATGGACAAAGAAAGCTACTTCTACACATCGTACTATAATAGACGTCTGGAAGTATAATCCTCAACATATAAGGCCTAGTAAAACGAAATCCTTTATTTTTTCAATTTATGGCTTTAGTAATCTGTTATTCGTTTTATACGTGCGATCGTAGTAAACTAATTGATGTAAAAGGATATCTTTAAAAATAATTTCTCGGGCAGTATTATTATAATACCGATTAAAGATGGACACCAGCAATCAATAAATATTTTAAACTTTTTCTTCGATAAAGCCGAAAACACAACAAGGCGGCTAAAAATGTAAATACTACAGTAGTTAAGCATTGTCCATTTTAGCCTCGTCAACTTCGTTCCGATAATTAATTTAGTATCAAAAGCGCAATACGCCCTGGGCGTCTGGGCTTAATGAAAATATTGACAAAATAAAGGAAATCTTTTAGGCCGATCGTTTGAGTAATGTTGCATATAAAGAAAAGCTCGATATGCGGACCGTTGCACCTATTCCAGGGGCTTAATACAATACTTTTTGTATAACCATTCATCATACCACCGCGGAGGGTAGTTACTAATGATAAGATATTGGTCACCTACGACTACTTCAAGCATAAATGGCCATAACCGAATTGCGCTGAGATGGCTAAAGAAATGGTCAAGCCAGCGTAATTCTCCTTAACTCTCAGATTGTGTTATCACATCACGATCTTGATTTCCTTACTTAGTTTCTATTTTTTTAAATGTTGTTTTAAAGTAAGTTTTTCAGTTGATTCGCTTCACAGTTTGAGAGATTGTTAACTGAACGAAGCAGTAAAAGCCAAAAATCTTTGTAGAGTTATACACAAATACCATACTTTAACCTATTGGGTTATTCTATCTTTGAGAATAATTTTATCGGCTCTGACTGTGAGTAATTTTGTCACGTTCAAAGTTATTTTCTCCTTCAAAGCCTTACAATTGCGCATACACTAACGGAAATTTTGATCTCAGAGAATTCTCAAAATAAAGAGCGAAAGCTGTCTTGTTTTCAATTAGAACCTAGAGCGAATAGGTGAAAATTCTAATCAATGAAACCACACAACTTTCAATTAAAGTGTGTAAATATTTTCACAGGACTTCACCAGAGCGGTTGTCGATTACCTAACCAGATAGGTATGTATGTGCTGATACAACAGTGGACTTTTAAAGGTTTCGGCGGTTTAGTAGGCAGTTTGGTTTGCAAGTTAGTATATTTTGGCTTGCCAAATTATTTGGTTTGCCAAATTATTTGGTTTGCCAAATTATTTTGAAGTGCAAATTATGTTGCTGAAGTAATAAGTTTAACTTCACCGATTTGCAATGCCACTTTGGTGTTTGCAAATTTACAATGCCACAAGTGTTGAAAATGGGTACCACATGAGTTAAATGTAAGACAAATAGAAAACCAAAAAACCCTCCAAAGACACGAAAAAACAGTTTTGCATTAAATTTATTAATTTTAAGTATCCTAAACGGAGTAACTCATGAGTTACTACGGAACAACCATCAATGTAGA
Source organism: Bactrocera dorsalis (assembly GCF_023373825.1). Lineage (NCBI taxonomy): Eukaryota > Metazoa > Arthropoda > Insecta > Diptera > Tephritidae > Bactrocera > Bactrocera dorsalis. The sequence goes on along the minus strand of NC_064303.1, from coordinate 26,019,706 downwards.
CTGCACAAACAGATCGATTCGGTAAGAAGTCAATCAAAAGGGTGATTTATATCATGAGCTTCTGAACCCTCCTAATATCAATCGCTATAAGCAACAAATGGTAAATTCGAACCATGCATTGAACGAGAAAGGACCAGAACTTAGCCACTTCCTATTACCATTTAGTTTCATCTGAACTAACCAACTTCATTTCGTCCGTCGTTCAAAAACCAAATTGGAATAATAGCTTCAATTATGTTAAGTTTTAAGTTCTAATTTTTTTTACAAATTTAATTTCTGAACGCAGCTATAATATTATTGATTTGATAACCATCGGATGCTTTGTGATAGCCACATTTCCAGTTTTTTGATCTCTTTTGTGCTGACCATTTGTGATAGTGACACTTTACCACTGAACGCTGTCTGTTGATTAATTACAATTTACGACGCTAAGAATTCGACCTACCTTAAGTCATGGTAGTCACTCAAATAAGTAAAGTAGATAGACTTGGAAAACAACACAAAAACGAAACAGAAAATTAAGTTTATCACAAAGCCTTAAATTGATTAACCGACTGTATCATAATTATGTGTGTCTGTCAATATCAAATTTAAATCTTATAAATAGCCAGTGTATTAGTTACATATGCAAGCTAATCTATTAACAAGACTAATATCAACAAGCATAAGCATAAACTTCGATTGCAGTGAATCCAGAGTGCCGCTCAGAATTTGCTTTTAATCCGCCAGTTTGTATGGTAGCTATGTGCTACGATGATCTGACCTGAAAAAATTTCTCACAGAATATTGGTTTTTCTGAAATAATATTTTCTGCCCAATTTCGTGAAGATATTTTGTTAAATTAAAAAGTTATTCATAAAACTTGAATGGTTCGATATCGATATGACGAAACAACAGTTCCTTTTAGGGAAACAGTTGACAGATTAATGTGTATTGAACTTTTTTTAATTGAAAAATTGTTGTTTTAGCGCCTAAAAGTTTGCTTATAAAGAGTAATAATTTGCATAAAGCGAAAGTCAAGAATAAAGGTGCAACAATTTCCAAATATTTTTCATTTACACTCTATCTTATGTATATGAAAATACAAAAACAGCTACATACAAAAGTATTTACACACGCACATGTATAATAGCCAACCAACAACAGCCTCCACGGAATCTTATGAAGCAAAATGCTGAAATATGTCAGAAATGCTGCAGACAGGTCGTAAATTAAGTGTGAATATGGCACAATGTGTATTAAGTTTTCTATGCGAAAATAATTCCCTTAAATGGGGTTCCATGTTCTGCTAATATCGTTTAGGTACTTGATTTTAATGATTTTGGCAACAGTTGTTGTTGTGTTTTTATTCTTTTGTTCTTAGTGTTGCTGTTGCTGTTAACACCGCTGCCGCTTTTAAAGAATTTAAATGAATGTTACTTATAAACTCTTTTAACGGCACGACCTACTACAGCAGCAACACACGCGTACATAAAAATCTCACAAAATGGTTTATCATTAAAAGGAAAGTGGCAAAGCCAAACAAGCGCGCCAAGTTTGAGCACAAAAATGAAAACGGACGTGTTTCTGTGAGTGGTGCAAGCCGAAAATGCAGCATTCTTTAGAGCAGACGTACGCGATCAAATTCTGTGTGAAACTCGGTAAATCTGCAACAGAAACGTTTGATTTGATCAAACAGGCTTACCCAGATGTTGCTTTAGCAAGAAGTGGAGTGTTTCGGTGGCACCAGGCCTTTTAAAAGACTGAAAGAATGAAAAAATCCAAAGGGAAAAAGATGCTCATTGTCTTTTTTGACATCAAAAGCATTGTCCACCATGAATTTGTTCCACCTTTACAAACCGTCAACGCCAAGTTTTAAGAGAAAGTTCTCCAGAGATTCAAACGAAGAGTGGTCAATCGAGTCTGACAAGACATCGCAACCGATTGGAAGTTGCACCACGATAACGCTCCAGCTCACATCACCTTTCTTGTGAACAGCCACCTAGTTAAGGCTGACATTCCAATGCTTCCGCAACCGCCTTACAGCCCAGATGTGGTATTTCCGGACTTTTTTGTTTTCTGAAAAGGCCGATGAAAGAGGATCCAAGCAGCAAGCACTTCGGCTCTCAAAGCTATTCCGCAGAATGTCTTCCGTCACGTCTTCAATGCGTGGAAATCGCGCTGACAGTGCAGCATTGACGTTGAAGGATCACATTTTGAAAGCTTTTTAAAGAATTGTAACGATTGGTTCAATAAATTGTTTTTAAATCGACTCAGTACTATTGCTTTCCGGACAAATTCTGTATTACGTAAATTTACGTTCGTATCGTAATTTCTTTCGAAATGAGACAGGAAATGACGTTGCCATCAATATTGGCCGACCGCTTGTTCCTTAAATTTGATGAAATCGACGCGGAGGATTTCTAGTCCCTACAAGGCGGCACGCATATTATCATACTCGTATAAGTCTAAACATGGACACAGTGTGTGAATAGGTTGGCGACTCCTTAATTTCGAGAAATGACGCAGTCAAATGGGCGGTAAGATATGCGCTTCAAGGCCTCCAGATTATATGCTTTATGAATATGTCAAATCACGCCTACGCCAATCAACCAGCAACGCTCAAGGAGCTCGCAGCCGACATTCTCTGCAATATAGCCGAAATGCTTCGCCGGCAGATGGACAATTTTCGAAAAGGGATTGAGATAGGAAAACGGGGATGTGGTGACCATTTGGCCAACAAATTGTTTCTAGGAAAAGCTGAAGAGAGGGTCGAGTTATCACTAGTGATTTGTGCGAATGAGTTCAAATTTTAATGGAATGAGTTCAGATTTCACTGCATAATGTGTACTCTCATTGATTGAATTTGACTACTAAACTAAGATAACTTTGGTTTGGTTAATCACAAATAAGTCTGTATACAAACTATGTGAAAGAGAAAAGCAATTATTCCAAAAAAGGGACTTAAATTTTCTTAGCAGACACAGTTTTGCAATAAAAGTATAGCAAATTATGCCTTAGATTACTTGTTAAATGAATAGAAATTTAAGTGTGGCCTTTCGAGAGTAAAAGCGTCTCTGTATATAAAATAGAGCCAGAATCTTTATTATTATGAGTAGTTAAAAACTAATCTCTAGTCATCATTCCAAGATATACTTGTAGAAACCAACTGAAGAAATTTGTTCTACATAATTCAGCACAATATCTTCCAAAGTCCGCCCTTCGAACATAGAATCTATATGAAGTCCTATGTCGAGTTTGATAGTAAATGGTTTAATTTAATACCAAAATGTTTGAAGTTGGTCTGTTTACCAAGCTTAACCTTTGAATAGCTAAATAGAACCACATTTCCAAAAAATCACGTTAAGAAAGGAAATGGTAAGAAAGGATACATTTCTGTTTAATGGGCTTTGAGATGAGTTTCAAGCATTTGAGTGCATTTAGTTAACCCAGAACGTCCAAAAATGGTTAAAAAATACAAACTCATTGACTGGTTTTATCATTTTTCAATAAATGACAATTGCGTCCAAAGCATGTCGAACTTATATATTTTAAAAAATGTGCAGTATATACGAGTAAGTTACATAAACGTTTATACAGCTACAGATATACATATATATATAACCACTCACGAAACTTCCTTTCCACTCATCCTGCTACTGTACAAATAAGGCAGAAATGTGTACATAGCCGCTCACGAAGCATCCTTGTCGCTCAATCCTGCTCTCCGTATTACGCTCACTCTCACTCTCAACATTTTACTGTGTCTCAATTGAGAGTAGTGTCTCTGAGCATCCTTCGCGTGTTCTCGCGTCATCTCTGAAAGTTATCCTAGAAGAAATTCACCATAGTCGCTCTCGAAAGAGCATCTTTTTGTTACTGTTGTTATATGCGCCACATGGCTTTAGCTTGGTACCAACTCGCTGGACCACTGCATCATTCAGTCATCGTCGCGCTGTCAACACAACTGGTACATTCAACGGAAGGAATTATAACGGAAATATTTGATAACAACAACACCTGCTACAGTGGTGTGTGTGTATGTAGAGGTCTTTAGTGCATTTCTGTGTGCTTTAGTGTTAGTGTCAGAGAAACTTTGCAGAAGCGCGCGAGAAAGCACATTTGCATGTGCAAATATATACATATATAATATATGAATTTGTGTATGTTTATATATATATGTATCTATGTATGTATATACGGATATTTACATGCAAAGCTCTATAGTAACGAAACTTGTGTGATTTTTTGGTGAATGCGTGCAATTTTTTTAAGTTTTTTTTATTAAATGGTGAGACAATTATAAAATAATAACAAAAAGTACCGTTAGTGAAAGTGTAATGTTAGTAAATATATTTATAAAAAATATATAACAATACAAACAAAAATATAAAAGGTGTTAGTGTTAGTGCTGAAAGTAAAACCGATTTTTTTTTAATAAATGAGAAAGAAATTAATAACAAAAAAGTTCCATGTGTAAAATTTGTGTCTCTCTTGGCTGTCAATCAATTTGCTGGAGTAGGTCGACAGCCGTCTCACTGGTGAGCTAAAGAGTTACTAATTGCTTCTGACATTTTCCAATGACAGCAAATGTTAGTGAAATTTCAGCAACAACAAGAAATTGATTAAACAACAAATATATTAGAAAAGCAAATACACACGCGCATTTAATGTGCTGTCAAAATCGCAGTCGGTGAGCCACAAGCTGTCGCCTCCGATAATTTACAGTTAATGAAGTGTTCTCGAAATCACGTTCTTAAGTAACGGCTTCCAATGCAGTCTTTGTGTAGACTTACTACTGTGTGGAACCGGAAGTGTAACGGGTTTTTTGAGACTTCCGAGAACAAGCATATAAAAAAGTTAATAGCAAAACAGGTCAAAAGTAAACCGCTAATTGCAGGTGCTTGTATGTGTGTGTTACTTAATACTTGCGCTTGTGTATTTGTGAATTTATACGCGCAAAGTTAATTGGCGGCAAATGTTGATGTTGACGTTGACAGCAACGCAGTCATAACTCGGTCAGTCGGTCGTGACTGCGAAGTCACATGTTACGCATAATTAATGATAAAAACAAATATGGCAAACAAGCTAACACATATACATATATAAATAGAGAAACTAAAAACGTGTGTGCTCTCACTTGTGTACATATAATATTATTATTATTGTCTGCCGGTAGCCTCAGGATATTCAAGCGACGTCATGTGACTGGTAGAAAAGTGATGCAGCAGTGCTTTTGAGTCTGCGTTTCCTGCTGAGCAAGCAAATATATTATTAATTATTGTTAACCTGTGAGCACTAACATACAGACATATGTATGTATGCCTGCCTTCGCTTTTGTTGTAATTCAATTGGTATTTATTTTGCAGTTTTAATTGCGAATACTTAACGCTTGAGTGATTGCTTTAAACCGATATAAAAATTGTCGTTGTGTACTCGTATACATACAATAAATTAAACAAAATGGAAAATGTGAAAATTTGTCAATTAACATGTCATTGGAGAAATGCGAAATTCATGTTATAAATTGTTGACACACAATACAAATGTGGAGCAATTAAATCGAATCGGCATATGTTTTAAAACATCAGTTACAAAAACTGGAAAAAGTTTAGTGGTATAGTGTGTTACATAGAAGGTAATTTAACTAAAATAAAAAACAATAATAATTAAAGTATTAGAAAGTTAAATTATGACAAAAAAATTTAAAATTGAAATTAAATTCTGTTAAAGTAAGCTCAAATACGAAGAAGTAGATAAATAAATAAAATAAGATAAAATAAATAAAATACAGTATATTAAAAAATACAACAAATCTAAATAAAGTACAAATAAAATATTTACATTAAGCTTTATTAAAAATCTTAATGTGTGTCTGTGCATTTGTTCGAAATGTGCGATCTCAAACATTGAATATAAAAGTTTATAAACCTTACAGATGGAGCCGGGTTGTTATCCAATTGCAATTAGAGGCTTGCGTTTCATATTTCATGATTAGGGGAAAAAGATTAACCATCGGTTTCTTGTTTTTCAAAATATTCTTCACTACGATCTATAATCTGATTGAGGAATCTCCATATCCAAGTTCTTAAGAGGTTGCTTGGGTTTCCTCGGATTTTTTCAACAGTTTTTCTCTTATATAAAAAATAAAATATTTTATTATAATTTTTTTTTATTAGAAATATACACTGAAATTCTGAAATTTTTGGAAAAAGATATTTTAAGCTCGGTCATTGTGACGACATCTCCGGTGAACCCTCGGAAAAAATATGCGCCCGCACTCTTTACGGATAACTCTTTACAGGATAATCTAAAGTGAAAAAATACGTGTTTTAGTTAAAACCTTAACTTTTAATTTGGGCGAAAGAAAAAAAACTGAAAAATCGATTTTTGACAGACAATTTTACAATAAAATGAAAAATTTTCAGTGTAAGTTTCGCGATATTTTTTTTAAATATTCGTAATCGAAAAAAAACCATTGACCAAAATGTCAAAGGTCTGTGTAAATCTTCATGTTGAATGGTTGCGCAGTTCTCGAGAATCTTGCCAACCGACTTCAGAAACACTGTTCATACAAGTTTGAAGACGGCGCACTTAACCTAGTTACTGCACAAGTTCTCAAGGCTTTATCTCCGAAACAGTTATTCGGATCAACTTGAAAACTTAGGACAATATTCCAGAGATACTATAAAATTTAATAAGACAATAAAAAAATATAAAAAAATATCCAAGTCAAGACTAAACGAAGGATGAGTTGTGAAATCGATGTTTTGAGTGCTCTAAAATGCAGTTGCTTCAGTCGATGTGTGAGAAGTCGCATGTCGTGTGGATGAGTGATCCGTATTCACCGATTGGATTTCCTGATTTATAGAAAGACAGCTGGTAAAATACGGTTAGGTGGTTTTGAACGACAAATTATGCGGGATCCAACGTGAACAAATTCTTTACAGCCAAATATTCCAGCAAAATTTAATGCATACTGGTTCCACTTGCCTTTACTACTCTCAATCTCACGAAAGGTCACATGACGGTCTGGCAATATCAGTTCAACATCAATAGATTCCTGAACAACAACTGATTTTAGACAATCTTCACAAAATTCATTCTGATGTGATTTACGACCCCGATTAATTTCATAATATCATTGATACGGCTCCCTGATAGAGCTTCATCGCCAAAAATACAATAAGTTCATCAATGTCTGTTGCTATTTTAACCCACATTGAAAGTTGTAAAAAATAACCGAGCCAAAATATTTGCCATTGCATTCCATTTTTTGGCCATATTTTAAATTAATAATAATAAATAATGTAAATAACGCAAACAACGCTCTCCATTCTGACTAACATCAAAATGTCCGAATTCACGATAAAGTGTCAATTGTCCGGTTGCAACACTAGAGTTGCCAAATCCTGGGTATGTATTTGTATACGTGGCAAAGAATTAGAGTCAATATATTACCAAAACAATATATATCATTTTATAAATTTATTTATATGGTATACTTGGCATATAGGTTAAAACGCGCTTATGACAAACGATAAACATGATCTTCGTCTTAAAGAAATCCTCGACGTGTTTACTGAATGCAATTATATAGTGTGAATTATTTATTCAATTAAAAAATTACCACTTATGTTGGTGTAGAAATTCTAAAAATATATTTTGTTTTTGGCGAATAATTCTTTTTATGCCTAGCTCCATCAATGGCTTTAAACTGCAGTTAGAACTCAGCGAATACTACTAGAAAATTTATGTACCAATTTTTAGTACCTATATATTTACTCAAAGAGTAGAGTAATAAACTACTGTGGGCAAAAAAGAGTAAGATTTTGTAGTTTAAATTTCGCATGAAAACCCATTGCACGAGCTATTTTTTTATAGGTTGGATCGACTATCAGTGATATCTGTGCCAAACATCACATCAAAATAATTATTAGTGTTTAGAATACGCTTGGCTTTCTAAATTCATTTTATTTAATTATATAGTTAAATAAAATTTTGAAAATCTATAAAATAGTGAAAAAGCCACTAGTTTATTAATCTGCATCCTTATAACAAACGTAGCAAACAGTGTATTGTACCAAATATGCATAGAATCAAAATATACTAAATGTGTACAAAAATTGTGTGGTCTTCTAGAATGTTAACCGTAAAAACTGCGCACATAATAATTGAACAAACGTATTGAATTCCAAACTTCCACACATAAATCTCAATTAAATAAAGCCATTTTAACATGTGATTACTTAAATCAGATCTTCGATTAACGGTAATAATCTGCGAATAATGTGTGGCACGTGATTTGAAGGCAAAACCGAGAAATGTACGCAATAAAGGCGATGCTTCACATAAGAAAGTGTTTTCTCCGGAGTGATATTATTACTTAAAACTACAATATTCCGGCGGCGAGTCAATTTCACACACATTACATGTGTCAATATATGTATTTGTTTCAACAAAACAACAAGTGTTTAGGAGATTGCAAAAAAGAGTCCATACTAATAGGCGCATAGTTAAAATGTCGAAGAAGCCGGAGTGAAAAATATAACTATTTATATTAGAGTATAGAAAATACTTAATACAACATCAGTGCATATTTAATTATATATATGAAAGTGTACATACATTAATTTGACTGTATGCAACAACACCAAATAAATGGTTTCGTAAATATGTAAGTATATAATGCAGAAAAATTTAATTATTCGAAAAAGTATTATCGTATTTTTAATCAAACTTTAACTTATATTTTTTATATTTATACTAATAAGTAAATAAACAAATTTGTACCATTTTGGTCGACCACTATAATATTTCCCTCTAAGCCTTTGTGACCTGGTGCCCAGTAAAAGTGAAAGAGTTTGCTTCTTGCGAAACTCCACTGCCGCCCTGCTTTCCAAGATACTTCTGGTCGATATGCGAAAAGATCAAATATTCGGCCTTTGCTCAATTAAAAATTTTATTTCACAATATAATTTCTTAAAAGTAAAAAATCGATTTTAAACTGGAATGCAACTCTGCGGCTGTTATCAACTTAAACTTATCTGTGTTTAATGGGCGAAAAGGGCCCAACCAACAGTCAATTACCTTGGAGCATTTAAAGACAGATTGTCAAACTATAATTAACACCTTTCAGTTTACTTCTTTCTTCGCTTAGGAGCCCGTTTATTTCAAGTTAATTGCTGTACACTCGTAAAACTAAAAATTGCTAATTTTGAATGCATTCAGACCTTACAATCAATATTCCATTTCATATTATGACAAAGGTTCATTTCAAAATATTAAAGTTTCGCAGACATATTCTGTGAACTACATAGTGTATATTTTTCAGTTTCGATTTTTCAAGTAAATTAAGAAACAGAAAATCTGAGCTCTGAGTACAGAGTAAACTTAGTATAATAAACAACGAAGTGGGGCTTGCAATATTCAACCCAAGATAAAGACAGCCGAGGGGTCTAATTTTAAGATTATTTTAGCTCTAACTAAAGAGTTGTTTTACACATGCGGTTTTTGAGTGAAAATAAAACATATATAATTTAATGGTATGGCCAAGCATTCAGTTTTAATATAACGATAAGGATTTATCATTATGTTCTAAAAATTATTTCCAGCCGAGAAGCCCAATTTTTGACCACTTTTTGCAGCAATTGAGAAAGGAAGAGAATTTCCTTGATGTCAGGGCCTTCGGACTTATCTGCGTTGACAAGCAACTAACCCAAGTGGTGTTAAACAGCAAGATCTTAGAAGTCAGGCTACAGGCCCACAACACGATATAACCAAACCTTTCCCCAAAAATTGCATTTAATATATAGATACTTTCGTTGTCTTTAAGCCATATAGTGCCATCTTTTTGGAACTAAAGGTCGTTCATATCAACATCATTCAGTGTAGGCAAAAATTCTGTAGCAAGCCAAGATTATCTTTGCCTATAGCGAAGACACATCAAAATGTAATTTTCTGAGGATTTTCTCAACAATGGCTTGTGGATTTTTATCACTCAAAATTTGAAAATCTTTTAATTAACGTACATATTTAAATAAAAGTAAGCTTAATCGTTCAACAAAATTTTCTTATATACATAAATCGAAGTCGTTGATTAACTCCATTTGGTCCTATTCAGTAAGTAAACGAACAGGAACAGGTCCATGATGGTCATATTACTGAAATATTATTTATGCCAAAACTCAGATTTTCAACTTAAATTTCGCTAAATTTGCATTAAAGCGATAGTCCTATTTTCTAAGCCACGTGCAAACGCAGAACGGGATTGTGATATTGGTAATTGAATTGTTGCCACCATACTGTTTGAAATATTATACAGGCATATTATACATATGTATATGCAAATGCGCTCGAAGGAGATTTACAGGGGTTTTTGCAGCTGCTGAAAATTGACATTGCTAAGAAAGCTACGGATGTCCTTTGTTTGTCCTCGCAAGGCTAAATTCACGAAAAATTAGAAGATGAGTTGCGCTTAAGGTGAAAAGGGGAATCACATTTTGCACGTTTCTTTGTAATCAGTTTAATATGCACACAAATACATGTACATGCATGCCCATATGCATGTATTTGTACGGAAACAACGCTTATATGCCTGAAAATATGTGCATTTTATGTGATTTTGGTGAAAAATGCCTTTGTATGTGCGTTCAGTTCGGTAGCCGTTTACATGCAAAAACGCGCTTAAAAGCTGAGAAGAAAATATACCTTGCCTTTGCCTACATCGCTGCTTGAAAGCTCGTCAGTTCCATATACGGATATTTGTTGTTAGGAGACCTGCTGCGCCAGGCTTTGTGGGTAGCGTGGCAGTTAGGCAATTTTAAAGTGTGTCGGATGCCTTTTATGTTGTTTTGTTGTAAGGAATGTGTTTGTTTATATTGTTGTCTATTTTTGTTCCGTTTGCTGAGCTTTGTTGATATTTTTGGTTTTCACACACAATGACACAGAGAAGAAGTGAGTTGAATGTTGTAGTTGGGTGAATGCGTGTTCATAAAAGAGTGTGTGAGCTGCAATAAAGATATATGTATGTACTCGCATGCGGTCAATGGGGTTATACAAAGTACGCCTTTTATGGTTTATTTGGCACATTAATTTCATAGTCTCTTTCGTTTTTACCTTTTTACCTCGAAACTTGCTCACACATACTGGCATGCCTGAAACCCTATGGTCCCAGAAACGGTTTAGAGCCATAGTTTTTACAAGTTTCTTCGTCAGCTTTTGAGATATCGATGCAAAATTTTATACAGCTGTGCATTTTGATATATTATTGATCATTTGTCTGAATCGGTCACATCAACCAACTGTAACATACTTGTACATCTCCCATACAACCGATTGTTCTGAAAAATTTCAGATCAATGTCTCAACTGATGCACTAGCTCGCGTATATACCAAACAAACAAATAAACAACGATGGACAAATGGAAAGTGAACATGACTATTATGAGGCTGTTTATTACGGTGATCATTTATGAATATTTTTTATGGACTCCGACGTTTCCTTCGGGGTGCCACAAACTTATGCTAATATGCCAAGTGGATGCTCTGCCACGACTTCTTTTCCAGGGTATTCGGTACCTAGGGACTTAAACGGTTTTGTTTGATTTGGACAATTTTGGTCATACTCTAAAGACATTATTCGTGAAAAGTTCTATCCCATTGTTTTAACTGCTTCTTGATTTTAATACAGGAAAGTGAAATTTTCAAATTAAATTTAAAATTTTGTTTAATGGGAAGTAGGTGTGGCAGTTGATGAGGGCTTAGCCATGCGCAGAAGTTTACGCAAGTGTGGAAAGTCCTCTGAGCGTCATTCACTTTGAAGTGGTCAGAAACGACACTTTACATAACACTTTAGCACCTCACGAATTCCGGTTTAGACCACGTATACTCCGTGTAGCCAAAAAACATCCAATTGAAGGAGAGTTAAGGGTGTATTTTACTCTAAAAATCAAATTTTGGGCAGTTTTTTGAATTTTATTAAAAAAAAAAATCAAAAGTATTTTTAGTATCCATTTTTTATGGTGTTTTTATTGATATTTGAAGAATACAGAAAAAAAAAATTTCAAAAAAAATATTAAAAATTAAAATAATTAGAGGGGGGTGGTGAGAGACAAGTGTTAAAAAAAATGGCGCATCCTGGTGGAATTGATCCTGACTCTCCTCGTGGTCTGAAAAAAAAACCAAAAGAACTTGTTAATCAGTAAGGATACTGTTATAGTCCCTACCTCAGGGAACACGAAAAGAATAATAATAATAATCAAAATAATTTTTTACGCTTTTTTTTAAATACCTAAATTTTTTTTAAAATATTAAAAACAAAGGATTAAGGATTATATAAAGAAGGTTTACACAAAATTTCAATATGATATATTTATATAAAATGAATAGAACTTGAGATAATGCCGGTACCGTGTAGAAAGGAGTAGTTTCGAGAAAAACGCGTTTAAAAAGTCTACATACCTACCTACCGGGCTAGGTGCTGCGTCACTAAAGTAACTGTAGCTCTTAAAATAATTTTAATTTTTAAAAATGCTTTGGAGGATATGTTCTTAAGGGTCTAGACTTTAAATATTTTTTCAAAATTCTAGAGTAGAATACCCACTTCAAGTGAGATGGCAAATCATCCTTCCCCAGGTTTGAGCGTTGGGATTTCAAGGTAAGAAAAATGCCTCGAACGAGAGATCCCTTTTTGATGATGACCACTGTCAACGTATTAGGAATTACGATTTAAGATTATGCACCTGGAATGTCCGGTCTCTTAATTGGGAAAGTGCCCAGCTGGTTGATGTCCGCGATACCGCTTGGAGCGCATCTACGAGATCTGCTTCCGCGTTATATATCTTTGGCACAATGGTCGGTTAATTAAGCCTCCGTGATATAGCATCCCCAAGTAGGTTGATGCTGATCGACTTCACTGGGATCCGAAATAAGGTTACCTACAGTACCACGTTCCAGCATAGAAAAATTCATCAAATTACCTCCTGCTTTGCACTCCTGCTATCTGAGAACACTCGTCCGCAACTCAGTAAAATGGAACTGTGGGACGGCATTTCAAACTGCTTACGTACAGCTGCAAACGAAACCATTGATTTTCGGAAAAGGCAAAAGAGCAGGGTGTCTACCTTGCAACGTTACAATCAACCATACCACGTGGGGGATGGGATAGATACCGAGAGTTTAAGAGTTCAGCGAGACGCATTTTAGATCAAAAAAGGAGGAGATGCATGAGTACGAAGAGCTTGAAAAACTGACCGACAGGTAATGCTTAAAAGTTCTACGAAAAGATGCGGCGACTAACAAAATTTTTCAAGATCCGAACATGCTCTTGTGGAATTCTTAGAGGTGATCTATTGACTGATGCCCATAGCACACTGAAAATATGGAGGGAACACTTCTCCAACCTGCTCAATGGCAGTGAATCGTACTCGCGATTTGGCTCTCACGACCCTGTTAGTCATAACAATAACAAAATAACTCTTGCCAACAGGTACTACTTCGTACTGAGTGAGCAATTGAGAAGTAAAGTCCACTCTCGACGACCAAAGATCAAATTCTGCACGTTGCTTATCACCCAGGTCCTACTAAATGTTACAGAGGGATGAACAATGTTATCATCTGATGAGCTGGCGTTACATGTTTTCGAGAGAAAGATTTTGGGGAAGATTCATGATCCCTAGCGCATTGATAACGGGCGAGTACCGCAGTCGTTGAAACGATGAGCTGTACGAGATATAAGATGACATTGAATAGTTCAATGAATTAAGAGTGGCTATGCTGGACATGAGGCGACATGAGCTAGCCCGTATGTATGAAAGCAATTGAGTTTTGAGATTATTCGACGCACTTTCCGCCGGGAGAAGCAGGAAAACCTCCACTCCGTTTTTAAGACCAGGATGAAAATGAGCAGGCTACACTTGGAATTTCCAATTGGCGCCAGCAAAAGGGAAGACTGGCGCGCTGTCGTAAACTAAGTTTTAACGCGTAATCAGTGTCTACGCCAATAAAAAAGAAGTTTGTAACACCCAAAGAGTAAGGTCAGACTCTGCAAAAAGAAATTTATAATACTGTGCCCAAAAAATAAGGTGACATTGTATTTATTTTGAAAATTCTTTATTTATTCTTCCAAATCAATTTCATCCCCTTTAAAGTAATCCCCTCCCGATGCAATGCACTTATGCCAACGGATTTTCCAATTTTCGAAACACTGGTTGTAGTCACTTTCCGGGAAGGCCTTCAGTTCCGTCTTCGCTGCGGCTTGAATCTCCTCTATCGTAAAAAAACGGTGTCCCCGGAGCGGTCTTTTGAGCTTGGTGAATAACCAGAAGTCGCACGGCGCCAGATCAGGTCCGGCCTCCGGCCTTTTTAGGCGGATAGCGTTACGCAAACGTCGCATAACGTTCAAATAATATTCTTTGTTGACTGTTTGACCAGTTGGAAGGAATTCATAATGCACAACACCACTATAATCGAGGAAAACCGTCAACATTACCTTGATTTTTGAGCGACTTTGGCGCGATTTTTTTGGTCTCGGCTCTCGTTTGGCACGATATTCGCTCGATTGATCGGTTGTTTCGGGGTCGTAAGCATAGATCCAAGTCTACCATCCATCTACAGGATGGACGCTCTTTGCCTTCGACACGTTCACGGCCGGCTTGGAACTCACTATAGCACTTGCAAACATTTTTTTTGGACATAGCCTCATCACCAAAGTCTTTCTACACCATCCTCAACGTATCCGCAGCAGAATATTGATTCCGTAAACCAAATTTTAGCAAATTCTTTGCTCAACAAATGTCGACATCGCAAAAAACGAAAAACTCCCTTTCAGCAGCTTACAAAACGACACGTATCTCAAACACTAATGAATATTTTGACATGAAATTTGACATAAATGTGACTGAGAGTACCACCAACCTAAAAAAAATAAATTCTCCAAATCCTTCGACGCGCGTAGTTTAAATTCAAATGTCACCATTTTTGGGCACAGTAGTATAATTGACCAGTGTGACGGGTTGAATGGATTTAGCCATGTCCATATGTCAGTCTGGAAATATATATATTAACAGAAGGGATTAGTTCTTAGACTTTGAGAAAACGATCTGAAGTTTTGCACATGTTCTTTTCGTACCAAGGTCCCAAGTTGTTGGAACCCGCACTATCGTTCAATTATATTTCCCTTAGGCAATACTGCAATCTATGAAAAAATTTATATCATCAAATCACTATGGCATATAAATAGCTTTCATATAAACTGACCGATAGAACTCAGGCACTTGTATTAATATATCTTCACGAAATTTGGCACAGATTATTATGCATCCCTGCAGTCTCCGAAGAAACTTCAATGATGACGGAACACTAGAGCACATTGGCCACATTAGCTGACCGATCAAAATCAAGATAAAAAATTTTTTGTGAAGGTAACGTTTTTTTTTATTGTTTATGAAAATTTACTATAAGATTACGGTAGATGGGGCTGTGTAAAATGTATGTCGTGTTTTGTAGTTTCCAAAGGATTCTCAGCTGTTGATTGTAATAAAAAATTAGTAAGTTTCAAAATGTTTGATCTAGGTCTTTCAATTATTTTTGTAGTATTTGTGATAATTCAAACTTGTTCTGTTTAGTGGAAATTTCTAATGAACTCAAAAGATGAGCATATTTTGGTTTTATGCACGAATTTTAGTTCAAATGTTCTGCGATAACATACCTTCCACAAGAGTGCCACAAATCACCGAAATAATGACAAAAGCACATAAATGTGCTTTGTAATCCTAACAGACATGTGACACCTTTGGTTTTACAACCCTTACATTATTTTGCTTTTAATGCATTAATAAAGACATGAGAGATTACAAGTATAACTGGTATTAAATACATGTTACATTAGGAAGGACGTTTACTGGTCGCTTGAGTGAATTAGAGGAGAGACCTGTCGTGTACATTTAGTCCAGAAGAATCTTTCTTCGTAATGTAAATACTTGAGCTTTGTCTCAATCAAGGTTTTAGATATATTTACATGTGTATGTTTGTTTGGAGTGTAATTATGTATGTGTCTTTATTTGTGTGTTTAATTTTTTAGCTCTAAAATGGTGGTACGCTATCCACAACTCTTTATACATATTTAATGAAACGCGACCTTTTTGACATCATACTGAAATATTTACTCTTCTCTCCGCTTTTTCTCGTCTTTATTTGCAGCCTTTACGCGTCCTTTTAACTAATAATTCGTGTCTTCCGTGGATCCACCAAGAGCTGTTCATTTGCTATTGAAAAGTACATCGCTTCTTTGTCGCCTCACCTATTTATGTATGTCTTCCGATCCGATGGATGATAAGCAAGCGATTGGGAAAATGAGTAAACGGCGGAAACCTTCATTTGATTATGCAGCGGCCAAACGTTGGTGTAAAACGCCTCGCCAGCTGCCACTCGCCAGCGCAAGAACGACTGATATTATCGTGTTACTCGTGATAGCCTTTCTGGTCGTCATCGCTACAACCAGTACAGGTGAGTGGAATAAAAGCAAATACATTTATTTATGTTCATATGTGCATTTTAAGCCATAAGTAAAAGTATGTTTACATCCATACATACATACAGAACATATTGCACATGTGTACGAATGCGAAAAAATAGCAGGAATGCAATTAACATTGAAGTTGATAATTGAAATTTATGTATTTGTGGTTGCATCAGCACACAATTCGGTATTTAACTTGTGGTATACAGCTACGTGAACAAACATTAGGGTACTTTCAAATCGGGAAATTTACTACACTTAAGTTTTCCCTGCAAATGATTTTCGAAAGTAAGTAGCAACTGTGAAAAGTGGTGGGTACGAGTATTTGAGGCCAATGATTTAAATATCATCTTAGAGCAGATTGTATCTTCTTTATTTAGTTCTGCACCTCGTGTTATTTTCTATAGCAAAAGATTAAAGAAGTCACGCGCTAGGGAGTCTCCTTGTCTGAAAAGTCGCTGGGTTTCCAATGGCTCAGAGAGGTCCTTCCCGATCCTGACAAACTTTTAGTGTTGCTTAACGTCAGCTTACACAGACGTATTATTCCATGCTGTCAAAGTCGACTTTAAATCGACGAAGATGTGGTGTGTGTCGATCTCCCTTTCACGGTCTGTTCCGAGATTTATCGCGTGGCGATAAATCTGGTCGATAGTAGATTTTTCAAGTTCAGGTAGGTAATTGCTAGTCGGACATCAAAATAGTCAGCCAATAGGATCTCTATTCAATCGTCATAGATGGCAAAATAAACATCGACTCCATCCATTATTTTACAGATAAGGCTTATGGGTCTAAAAGCGCTATAGTCTGCTCTTCTCTTTGGTTTTGATAGAAACACCACTTTGACCCTTTTCCACCATCTTGGTACATATGATAGACGAATACTGGCCTTACGGGTCGTTCAAGTCTTTCTTAAAACCATATATTCCTTTAGGTTCTGCAGTATTATGAGAGTAATCCCAACTAGACCCTTCAAATTAAATGGTAAGAAGCTTTTAATAGCGTATTCTATTTTTTATTCTTGACTATGAGACGAGACTGGTGTGCTGTGTTTGCAGATTTTTCATGTTGAACACGCATTGCCGAGGAGTGCTGACTACCAGAGAAATACGTGTTCATTAAACTTCAAGTGACTCTCTAACAGAGGAGAGAATACAATGCCTTCTGTCTTTTGAAAAGCAATGCGAATGCTGAAGAGTATCCATGATCTGCCATAGATGGCTCCTTGGAGACCCTCTAGTAACCAACGATAAAGCTATCTGTCTCCGTTGATCCTCTGATGAGATCCTGGATTTCATCCCACTCTGAAAATCTATCGGAACTTGCTAAAATGGATGTAGGTTTATCGACACTAATACATATATTTAGTATGTATTGTAAAACAAACTCACATCTGTTGTTTGTATTGGAGCTATTCTATAAGGTGTGTCTTGGGTGTGCGTCTATCCTTGCGTCTTTGCGTCTTTTCCTTTTTTAACATAGTTATTTTCTTGAGTTTGTCAGGTGGCACGTCCCCGTCATGACCACTGTGGTGTCTGCTGTATTGTAATTAGAATAAAGGAATGCACTTATATCTTTATCGATAAGAATTAGCTTAGCTCGTTCCGTTTGTAAAAAATGTTGTAATTACTACTTTTCAGCATTTTAACGGTGTCAACTATCGCCTGATGTCGATGTCATCCTAGCCTATCTGTAACACTTTTCGTGTACTGCAGATTTATCTACAGTCATCTTATAAAATTGGCTACCCGGAAATATGCTTGTTTCGCTGCTTTATACACCGAAAGAGTTTTTTAACTTAGCTCCTCTACAGGGGTATCCAAATGCGAGCACAAGGTCTCTTTCGGTTTAATTTGAATTTTTCTGAGGGGTGCTAAGTTTAGAAACTCTACCCGTCAAGAAGCCCAAGGTGTCTGCCGCCAGATTGTCGAGTATGTAACATAGAGCAAGACTCGACAATCTGACGTCGATCTTCATCCAACATTCTGGGATGTATTGGGAACTTTGGGTGGTACCCTCTGTTCTTAGTGCTGTAACTACTGGTGTACTTTGGTTGATACACCATTTACTGACTGGCGAAAAGGTTGTCGTTATCGGATTTCGTTATAGGTATTATATACATTTGTAATATCTGCCGAAACGTCTAATGTTTGCAACTTTCTGTAATGGCTTGTTGATGTACAGATGGCAATTCAATTGTTCTCTGAATGTCTAGCTTGGTGTAGGTTAGTAGGCCCAAACACTTTACATTTTAAAATAAATTTCGTTGAAGAATCTCATGAATTTTTTTTACGATAACTGTGGCATCTAAAAACTAAGTCGTTGAACATTAAATTACTAGTATGCATCGATGTCTTTCTTTTTTTCTTCTTAAACCGAATTTATTTTCAGAGTAATTCCTATTAACGAATCCTGTAAAATAAATATACATAAAAGTATATATAACTAGACAATTCAAAAGAAGAAATCTAAAAACTACTAAATTAAAAATAAATGGCCCACCCTAGTTTACACATACAAATACGAAGATCGCAATGTATTTAAACTGGTCTGTAACGGTATAACAGTTTAAACCGGATAATCGATGATAAGTATTTTGTTAATGCGCATTTTTGTAGGTTAATTGTAATACCACATGTTTTTTAATTAAAATATTGAATTTTAACCCCAGTTCAGACTTACAGTTGTTTATGTATTAAACATGTTTATGAGAAATAAATTGGGGACCACAACTTAGTTAATTAGCTTAGTTTACAAAACCGTAAGTACATAAAATAAATACCTGGCATCAGGTGAAACAATTGTCCGTGAATCAAACTCTCTATCATCGGTACAAGAAGACCATCATCACCGGGATTAAAATCCGTTACTCTGTAATATCCTCTCTCAACCATCTTCTGCTCCCAATAAAGTTACTCATCCGGTCTCAGCTATATTTACACTGTCTTTGTTGATTAAATATCTACAAGTGACCACAGCCATCTAAATTCTTTTTCGGATACTAATTCTAGGGAGGTGCCTGCTCTGACTAGTTCATCTATACAGTTCTCTGGAATATTACTATGTCCGAATTTAGCCCTTCCTTATTTGTTTTTGTTAAGTATTGTGGGGCATTTCATCATGGAAAGACTTACACCTGAACAATGTTTACAAATCGGTCAACCTTATTACAAAAATTCACGTTCTGTAAAATCATTATTGGATAATATTCGATCGAACCGACTATTTGATGCCTGAAATTGAAGCTTGTGATCTCGGCGACATTTGGTTTCAACAAGACGCCGTTAATTCCAACACATCGCATCAATCAAAGGATTTTTTGAGGGAACACTTCAGTGAGCTCGTGGGGATATGTAAAGTCTGAAGTCTATGCGGACAGTCTCGCTTCGTTTCAGGCCAGCCAGAAATACTCGAACGAGTCATCGAAAATTACTCTCAACGGATCATTCGAACACATATTTCATATTTCAATGTCAATCAAGAAAAGTCACAAACACATAACGGAATCTGTGGGTGCCATCTGCACCAAACCTCCCGCACTAGCATATTATTGCCTCCTTGGTATCAACATATGTAGTAAGTGTAAAAAACTCAAACTCAATGGGCTGTGCAACAGCGCTGTCACACTCTCCACTCACGCTGTTTCTTGCCGTTTTGTATTTGATTCCCTGACTCAAGAGTGTCATCATCAGCAACATCGTCTTCATCAGCAGCGTCATCGTTGATGTCAATATAATCTCCGAACCCCTTTGCTTGAAACAAACCGGATAAGAAGCAGGGGATACAGGAGTCTAAAAATTATAGTATTGGTGGAGCGGGAAAACTCAGGAAGTCGGCTGAGCAGAGCTTTTACCACTTCATATGCGTTTGCAATTTGTCAACCACAGTAGTAATTACGTCTTCTTGGTTTCAGTTTAATTTTGCCTCCATCTCTATAAAACCAATAGCAAAAACACATTTGTGATTTAACTTTTTTGTTTTCCCACTTTTGCTTGCATGCAAGGAAAGGAAGAGAGAGAGAGTTGTACATAAGTCTCCGTTGGGCGATTGTTGTTATGCTCGCGTAACATTTGAGATAGGACAAAATCATTTTATTGATATGTTTCACCACAGTCTATTCATATAAACTCAAGAGTAAAGCTGAGAAACAGTTTGGCGACTGCATAGCGTTATTTTTTACACTGTCAAATGATAAAATCATAAGAAAACAAGAAAAACCGTTAACTCGGCTGCATCGAACCCTTCACAGGTGCATTTCTTTTAGTAATTATGTGTCCAGTTTGTTTGGCAGTAAACCGATCTGCAGAATTTCTTCCGATATTACATTATTTCTATGAACAATAACTCATACTCAATTTCGTGAAGATGTATCGTTAAATGAGGAAGTTTCCCATGCAAGAATTTGATTCCGATCATTCAGTTTGTATGGCAGCTATATGCTATAGTTAACCGATCTGAACAATTTCTTCGTATATTACATTATTATCTTAGAAAATAACCTGTGCCAACTTTTGTAAAGATACTTTATCAAATGTGAAAGTTTTCCATACAAGAACTTGATTCCTATTACTATTATATAATAGTGGTTTGATATCGGCAATTCCGAGCAGCTTCTTGAAGAGAAAATGACGTTTAGGAAATTTCAAAACGATATCTTAAAAACTGAGGGACTAGTTCGTATATATATAGACAGACAGGCGGACATTTCTAAATCGACTCAGCTCAACATACATATATACATACTTTATAGGGTCACCGACGTTTCCTTATGGGTGTTGCATACTTCGTAAAAAACTTATTATACCCTGTTGAGGGTATAATGATACGATAAAAGCTTTAGCGATCTTTAGCAAAGATCGGACTATATAACTACCTTCCTTTAAAGGTAAAGTTGACTGACCTATTTCGGTTTCATTGCATAATTTTTAGCTACGCTTATGAATAAGATTGTAGCAGTGAGACGTATGTATATCTGAATACTGTTTCATACATATTAAATAGGAAACGCTGAGTTAACAAAATTAGTTTCTTTAACCGGAATTGTTTTTTTTTTAAATTTATTAGAAATGAATTTCGTAAAGACTATATTTACAAAGTAAAGGATTGTATATCGTCATGTCAACATTACAAACTTTACTAAGTTATGAAATGAACACCAAAACGAGAAAGAAATTTTCATTAAAAATAGTCATATTTCTACTAGCGACTAATATCAGTATCAATACAATTTTCATGTTATGTTTCCACTATTCTAATACCCACAGAATCGAAGCTCCTTCGTTGAGTATATCTTGTAAAGAGCGAAGGGATTAATAGTAGTCATGGAAAGAAGTTTAATACTATATATTTATATCTGAAGTTCAAACCTGTTGTCTTGAAGTCTGTTTGAATGTTATCTTCTACAGTCTTGCTCTTAATGGACTAAATTACTTATTTTGTCCGATATTTTAAGGTAAAGCGTTTTTAACAACAGCTTCTTTCAAACTGGTTTATTGACTTTTATTTCGCAAAGATACTTCGAATTTACAATTATAAAACTTGTTAGAATCTCTTTGATGAAATATTATAAGAATAATAACAGCCCAACCCCACTTTAAAAGAAAAATAGTTGTTAATCTTTATCCAGGTCATGGAATAGAATGATTGCTACTCATATCATTGTGATAAGTCCTATGTGTATGTTTACGAAATCGGTCGATTGGAACCTTCAAAATAAACTCCTACCAGGAATTTGGATATATTTTAGTTCAAGGTAGAAACTTGGATTAGCATTTTGTTTACTTAAATTCACAAGAAAATAAATTTCTGCGAAGACGAAAATCTTAGCCATTCCCTTCATGTCGAGATCAGCTGATTATAAATGCAGTAATATTATCTAATGCTGAACTTCGCTCGAACTTAGCTCCGCCTTATTCAGTATTTCTGTGCAACACATATTTACGATGCCTTACATGGTTTCTGTTAAACATCCTGCATGTGTTGCAAGTAGCACTGTTGCAGAACGTAGAGGCTTTATTGAGTTTGTTCCCTGCAATTTCCTGTTTGCTTGTGCGACTTTTAGGCCATTAGTTTAAACGGGGTTGGAGTTACAAATATAAGGGTGTAGTTACTTGAATGTGTCTGTGACTAGGCCTGCAACTTGCACGGGAATCGCAGAAAGATTTGTAAAAGATGCACTTGAACCCATTGCGGTTTATTACATAGCATGTGTCTCCAACAAATGTTGGCAATGGATCATTATAACGGGTGTTTTTTCAGACGTGTGATTTTCAATTATTTGATACTTTATTTTAGGAGGTCTTTTTGACAGCTCATTTTTCTCTTCCCATTTAAAAATTAACAGTCTTATTTCGGAACAATGTTTTTAAAGTTTGAACATTTTTTACCAAGATGATATTTCGGTTATCGTACTACTACCAATATTAATTTGATATAATTGCCTAGAGGAATCATTATTCCGAGTTACTATGAATCGGTTTCACACCACATTTATTCTAGTCTAGCACCGAAAACGCTATTGTTTTTGTGAAGCAGAATATCAAAGAAAATCCGAATGCGTCCATCCGCGTGCAACAATTAGAGCTGTACCCACCCATTTTATGGAAAATTGTATTTATTTTTGAAATGTAGTCCTTATCTTTATATTAAAGCTATTTCTTTTCAAAAAACATCTAACCTTACTGTCTAAAACAGGCACCCTTTATCAACTTGCTGCCACCAACCCCTGTCATCTCACACCACTGCTGCTAACAAACACTTATCCGGACATTTTTCCAATCCAACAAACAAGTAAGCAAAGAAACGACGTTGTGGAGCAAAGACAAACCCTTGCCAATTCCGGTAACTGTTTGCTCGGGCTTTCTAAAACGTCTTTCTGGAACAAAAGCGGCAACGGCAGCGCCTACATATCTGTTAAGATTATAAAGAACTCGGCGAAAGTGGGCTACTGGTAAGGTAGATTTTCTAAAGAGCGAGGACAAGCTGCTGAGACATTGTGAGCGGCACTGCTGCTAATACTAGAAACCCAAGCGACAGTAAAGCAAAGCATATAAAAGGGTTTTAAGCAAACAGTTGAAAGAAGCGAAGAGGGTAAAAAAAATTGTGTAAATAGAAAAAAATATTTGTGAAAGAAAAAAACGAAAGATAATATCTAGGTGGCTTGGGCATGATTGCAGTCTGATTTCTAAGCATTGCTGCAGCTGTCCGGCTTGAAGTGCTTCTTCGGTTATCTACTGTTAGCATCAGCAATCATCGCATTTAACGTTAATTTCTCAGATACACAAATAAAATTTTTTAATGCTAGGAGTTTTATCTGTAAATTGCAATATCATAACTGTACATACACATATAAACAATTTGACAAATGGATATGTAACCTGGTGCTTCATATTTATATATTCCTTCTTCGCATTCTTAACTTTTGTGTTACTCTTTCAGATGCTTCCAACTACTTTGACACTCAAGGACCTAATTTCTCGCACGAGCCGCCATCGCGCATCGAATTCACCAACAATGCCGGCAGCATTGCCGATTGCATAGCACATGGCAATCCACCGCCAAATGTCGAATGGCTGGACAAGGACAATAATCCCATCACCTCGATATCAAAGGTAAGATTTATTTTGTCTAAAATTTAGATAGCCGTTACAGTTAGGCATGCGAAGCCTGTATGCAAAACTTTCTTTATTTTTTAACTATCTTACCTATTTCCGCTGTTTTCTTTATATACTTCTTCCAAATTTGCAGGAGGTCTGAAATAAGAACAATCCTTTCAGCCTTTGGTTATTTGACTATGCATTGTTTTGTTATTATGGCATTAGTCTGAAGTAATGGTAGTATTAGTTATTTTACTTCCTCGACTATAGATCTTGGTCGTGAACAACCTACTGAAAAAACTTAAGGACTCATGGTCAAACGAATTGTATCGTAACTAGTTGGACTTCCGGAAGTGTTCTCGTTGTTAACCCAAATAAACTTTCAAAACCAAAGCGGCAATACTACCCTTGAGGTCACTAGTCGGGTCACTAGTCGGGTCACTTTGTGATAAGACTAGTATGTGTGCCAGGCCACAATGGTTACTGTTAAACCTACGGGCAAGGAAAGATAAGGCCGGCGTTCCCCTCTTCTCGTGTGTTCTGCTACTGGATAGATGGATTTCGCGGGGACTTGCCCAGGCTTGGACTACCATCAGTTCAGGCGCAGTCGCAAGATTCTTATGGTTCAAGATCGATCTTCCTAGTTGTGATATTTTGTGTGGTAACTGTCTTAGTGCCATCCACACAGCAGGGTCTTACCTGATGCGATCTACACAGGCTCTACGCAGCGATGTGAAAACATTTCAACACTTCTTTGCGGTTGTACGGCGTTTGCGTGATCAAGGGTTTAACCACATAGAAACTCAAACTGTCTGATATCCCAATGAGCTAATTAGAGTAGGTATTAAACGCCTTAGCAAATTGTTTATTGGCCACAGGGCGTTTTGTTGGCTTATAAGATCGGAGATCTGTCTTTAGGGCTTAACAAACGACTACATGCATATACTTGTAGTAGTCCAAGTGTGATCTCTGGATTATCCATCGAAACTTAACTAAAAAACTAGGAAACTACTTAATGTATGTGTAAAGTCTGCGCACCCTTTATTACAAAAAATATAACGAAATTTAACCACTTAGAACAAAACAGTGTGGTAGTCTCTGGCGCAAGCACTAACACTCAACCGGAAACATGAGTCGCAGCCAGGAAACAATGCATGGTATTTGGTGTACCCGTACAAAAAGCGAAACAACTGCAACCAACATAAAAATTCAAATACAAAGCAGTAGTAACAAAATGACAATAAAAGCAACAATGACTTACGGTCGGCAAGAAGGAAGCGCCAGGAGTTGAGGCGCGCGGCCAGAGTCAGTTTCGAACAAATTCAATCAATAACCACTTGAACCAAACTTCCGCCATAGGCGGCTCGTCTGAGTTATTTTGATATGGCACCGAAGGTACGGACTGTTGATTGGCGGGTGGAATCAAGCGAGTGTCGTTAAATATAACAGTGAGACAGGCTGGCGTAGTCGGCAAGAAGACAAAAAATGCGAAAAGGGTGTTGTACGTCAGGAAGGTTAACGGGCGGTCAGACAATGTGGCAGCTTCGCATTTTATTTCGCACAACAACTACTCTAGGAACGTCGAGTACGATGCCACAACAAGCACAATCAATGCTCCGTTGTTGCTATTTTTAATACTGTAGTGAGTACAATAATGTGGCATTGGCAATGCCTCCAGCAGTGACGGACCTTGGGTGTCGTTTGTTGTAAACTTAAAACTAACCCCTATAAATATGTGTGTGCGTATGTTTTAATATTATGAGTGCATTTGTTCTCTTACTGGGAACCGTCCCACCCCTTTGCTGCACTTATCATTAATGTCTGCCATGGATTTCCGAATATCTGTACTATTTGTCTCAAATTTTTACAGGTCAATTAAAAAAATTATTTTTGGTATCTCGGAAGTACCGTAACAACGCGATCTACACCAATTCCAAAAGAAACACGTTACTTATCAATTTTAGGATTAAAAGCTTTATTATCAATTTCCATTACACTTAATTGCTGTTTCAATATTTTTGCATCTCTCCCTGTACTCACTGCTAATACATTTACCTCTCGCTTGCAGGTCCGTCATATGCTTGCCAGCGGTTTAATCTGTTTCCCCCTCTTCGAAGCGGAAGAGTTTCGGCAAGATGTCCATTGGTCTGTTTATCATTGTGTGGCCAGCAATGCTGTGGGTACAATTGTTTCTCGTGACGTTGTGATCAAAGCAGGTAAGTACGGCGATAAGTTGGAATTAGAAATGTGAGAAACACAATCGTTCACTTTGTTTACTTATGCGTAACGAATCGGAGAAATTGATCAACTGATGGCATCACAGTGCATTGTATCCTAAGAGAATGGTAGTCGAAGCATTTTAGTATTCTCAAGTTATTTGCCTCATTCTCTTAGAGAGTGTCATGTTTACTTAGATAATTAGACTAATCATAGTAAGAAAAGTGAATTCCTGAGTATGGATCTCAAAAACCGCCTAACAGCAATTTGAGTCAGTCATACTTATTGCAATAGCTAATATCGATTCCACTAAAGGTACCATTGCCAAAATGCCACATCCGCCTCAATGAAACTACAGGGATATCATATCCTAACAGTAGCTTTAATGTGGAGCTCTCAACCTCTGTAACTTCCTCTTGGAATTTTATCCTTCCGTTAAGAAGTTCACTCCGATTTTTTCCGTTCATTCCACTCAGTTCGATCTCTCTTAGAGGTTTGTTCGCAAAGAAGAAATAACCAGAAGTAGGTTCCGCGTCCACTCTTCTTGAA